>NW_021680350.1:41307-92271 GCF_001412515.2 Diachasma alloeum
ACAAAGACTTGGTAACTCTTCAAAAAATTGTAGAGAAAAAATAAATAAATAAAAAATATGAGTAGAGGACGTTTGGATGTATTTAAACTCTATATAAAGGAGTTCAAATAGGATCTGTAATGATTTTTCTTTGGCCTCAACAAATACTCAATAAACCCTAACCCAGAAGTCTCGATTATCCAAACACGGCCAACTCATTACCTTCGTTCTCGTAATCCGACAAGTCTGAAACGCCAAAAACCCTAACGCTAAAACTGAACTCCGGGAACAATCAGCAGCTCATCCAATCCTTACTTCGTGTATTTAGGGCGCCAGCCGATTTTTAGCAACGCGGAATCGACAAACCGCAACCGGAACCGTATTTTCTTAAAACTAAATACTGATTGTCCCCAAAAATCCAATAACGACAAGAAACATATCGCAAACTATACGCAGAAATGTGGATTACGAGGGTACGGGATTTACTCGGCTGCTCAGTGTGCGGGTCGTGGAGAGAGGGGTGGATTCGTGGACGAGAACATCAATTAACAAAGCCAATCATCGATCGAGAAACCAATAAACCAATGTCTTAAATTCTGAACGGGATAGGTAAGGTCGATATTGAATAATAAACATAATGATACTGACGCGTTTCGCTATTGCCGATATTAATACAAATCGTAAATTCGTACAACTACAAAATTACATCAATATGACTCAAAATAATTTTAAATACTCTAAAATGATCCATTAAACTCCAAAAAGACTCGAAAGATGCAAATAATAATTTTAAGGATAAAATAAAAAAAAAGAAAGCGATCCCAATCCAAAGCTGATAGAGAGAAGCAAAGGTATTGTCCACGAGGGGAACACGAATCCGAGAGAGAGAGACTATAGGAAGGTAGCGTACGTGCGAGAGAGAGCGAATGAGGTAGATACGCGAAATAATAATAAAAAAAAGAGAGTTCACGAAAAGGTATTAATTTTTCTCTTATTTTTCGACTGTAATTAATCGAATTCCGAATTCCAGAGCGGCTTTGTAATGGTTTCCCTAACTCTTGCGCCATTTGAAACGTATTAAAATCGGGAATCTCATTCACCGAAAAGGTAGCAAAAATGAGCTAGGGAGCTTGAATCAGCCACGTGGCTGATTTACCGGAAAGGAGCGTTTCTAACCCGGAAATGGAGGTTTTCTCCATGAAAATAGGTAGCTTACGGTCTCCAATAATTTCCAAAATAATAGGTAGCTTATTCATGAACGTAAGAGAGCTTAGATAATTTTATTGTTCTGGATTCCAACCATAAAGTAAAGATAACTAAAAAGATAGCGTCCCCATGCCCAACCGGAATCCAAAACTCAACGAACGTTAGAGAGCATTAAAACGCGAAAAAGGTAGCTTCAGAACAATTCAGGTAGCATCATTTTTCCTCCAGAACTCTCGTGAGTCGGAGAAATATAAAGAAATAGGTAGCGTAGAATAATTACGTAAAGAGAGCGAAAAAAGGTAGCAAGCAAAAAGGTAGCAATGAAGTAGGTAGCGAGTTGCATCAATCGCCGTAGCGAGACGCCTAAAGCATGAAATTTAGCCTAAAAGTTACGGTAGGTAGCCCTATTACTATTCGGATTTATTCAGGTAGCGTAATTATCATTTAAATAATCTCAGGTAGCTTCCAGGGAGCATTTAGGTTTGTTTGAAGAGTTTTCTGTCCTTCAAACCATGAGTATCGGTGTTGGCGTCATTCCGAGAGGTAGCGACGCCATTCCGCGTGGTCCAACTGCTTTACCGAAAAACCGCACTATTTCACTTTTAATCACTCCTAAATAAGTACACGAGTACTTACCATGGTCTGGAGCGTTGATTTTGACTGAATTTGGATCACGGGGCCTCGATAATTACCTCGAAAGAGAACTTGTTCAGGGAGCTAAATCGACTCGTACCTCACTCTTAGTCGTCCGGGTGGATACTGTAATGGCGACTATCGCGTGTGTCCGCTCGGGCCTGTTGCATAGTGGTGGGGAGTCTGGGGGAGACTAGCCCCGTACGGTGCTGACTCGAGTGCCGGAGACGCGAACTATCGATTCCCGGGGTAATTGTGCGCGAAGTATTTAAAGATTTAAATTTAAATTCTCCTATGATTGATTTTAATTATTTTAATTGAACAAAACTGTAATTACTTGAACTCAACGTGAAACTGAGATGGCGGAGCGGGTCTTCACTCCGTCTACGACCGGAATAAGGTAGCTTATCTACAGAGGGCACTCTCCGGAGAGGAATTAGGACTTTACCAACGAAAACTCAAACGCAAACTTAACTAAACTAAAAGCCCAATGGCGATCCGTTTCGACGACTGGGCAATCGTCTCCACGGCCTTCCAACTGAAAGCCCTAACACTCTCGCTCAAGGGAGCGCAAGCATTTCAACTCGACCTATGTACTCACTCTATCGACAAACCAAAAAGGGTTACGGGAAACACTGGGTAGCACATTATCTTGGCCAAATATCCCACGGTGATATCCTGATCCTTAACCGAATTTACGTAGGAAAATCTCAAAATTACTAAACTTTAACTCAACAAAAATGACTCGAAAAAAAGAAATATCTGCAAAATATCTGGTTTATTTAATGAAGTTATTTAATGAATATTATTCTCAAAATTTAGGGAATCGATTCACGCGATAGGTAACCAATTTAGGTAGTTTTCCGAACTTAAGGTAGCTCTGAAGTAGAGTTAAGGTAGCAGGTAGCTCTAATTCTCCGTATAGATTTTTATCACGACAAAAAGGTAACGGTTTATAAAATCTTACTCTCTCTCTCTCTCTCTCTCTCTTTCTCTCTCTCTCTTTCTATACATAAATACCCTGGAGTTCCGCAGGTGACGAATTCGCCTGGAATTTCGTCACAGATCAGAACCAATTATATGTACGCGCATATCATATCCCACAAAATTATTCATGTTCGTTAGAAATGAACCTTTAATTCTTTGGAGAATCGTTAAAAATTTGAAAAACAAGAAAGGTCGATTAGAGGCCAAGGAAGCCCATGAAATCAGGGATTCTACTTACTACAAGGCTATTCTCTCAAGGTAAAGAGAGTTCTAATTGACTGGATGCAATCTGAGAAATGCTTGGATTAAAAACAAAGGTGTGAGAAACCCTTGTTTTTTTCTTTTAATAAGTGATGATACTGTTCATTGGTTTTGCTAAGAGTCATATGAGGCCCTAGCTTCAAAAGAAGCTGCAAATTGATTGAAAAATCTCTGAAAGAATACAGATGAGTTCCACTGGGGAGAAGAAGAATACGTCGATTTACAGTTTTTCAATTATAATGTCGTATTTTATCAATTGTTAGGTATATAATAAGCCGAGGAGTCAGGGCAATAGCAGAAGCCTCTTGTAAGGCGAGAGTGGAGGGTTTTACTAAATACCTTATGGATCCCCAGGGGCACAATCATTGAACAAAATAGGGAGTGTAGATAAATGGATAGATACCCAGCTTACACTTCAACATTGAGTATCACTTGCAAAAATGGTCAATGTGATGCGACTATGAGTTTAGATGTTTTGACATCTTTTATAATTTTTTATTATTATCAATAATATTATTATTATGCTTTTTGTTTTGTGAATTATGGAGGATTTTCAATCGGGATTAAAAGTATCTATCTGTCAAGTATCTGAAATCACTTCTCTATTGGAGAAATTCTTCAAATTCAGCACTAATTTGTAAGGCAAAGGCAGCGNCAGCTTACACTTCAACATTGAGTATCACTTGCAAAAATGGTCAATGTGATGCGACTATGAGTTTAGATGTTTTGACATCTTTTATAATTTTTTATTATTATCAATAATATTATTATTATGCTTTTTGTTTTGTGAATTATGGAGGATTTTCAATCGGGATTAAAAGTATCTATCTGTCAAGTATCTGAAATCACTTCTCTATTGGAGAAATTCTTCAAATTCAGCACTAATTTGTAAGGCAAAGGCAGCGAACCTCCGAAAAATCCCAACGTTTAGCAAAATTAAGACAGAAAAGTCTGACAGCTCCATTATTAGGTTAATATGAGTTGTCTGTGATCTCTTTTCTGAATCAAAATTTTCATTAGAGAAGATGAAATCTAAATATAACTAAATGCTTTTTTTTTTATTGTAACTAAATGCTTTTTTGATGTCATCTTAAAAAATTCTGACATAAGGATTTAAGTCTGGGACTTGAATAATGTCCTTATGTTGAATACATGTTAGGATATCATACTCACCATTTTCATTCAAATTTTTCAATAGTTTTGATAAATTTGAGTCCAAAAAGCAATTTTTTCGAGAATTATCTACAGTTACGTTGATGTATAATATCGAAAGGGGAACATTTAAGAATATTTTTCTTACTTATTTTGACCTTTCGATTTTTTAACAAATAGAAGAATAACATTCTTCCTATCAATTCAAATCTGCAGGTTCCCTGCTTGAGAACGTAATTTTATACTGAAAATCGTTTTTCTCTAAGAACAACATTGAAAGAAAAATTTTCAACTCTAGTGTAACATCCATTGTATTAGAAACAAAGTTCAGGACTAGCCCTGTAATGCCTCACTTTCCCAAGGATTCAATTAGAAAACATAACAAGATGGTTTAAATTAATTATGTATTCGTGATTTGAGATACCTCAAAAATATATATCTCTGAATGAATGCTCGTTGCCATAACTTTGCGTTATAGTTCAAAATCATGATGTTCAATCATGATTTTGTATGTATTCATTCATTTGATTATTTGTTGTTATTATATAGAATTTTTTGTTTTTTATTATTATTCCTTCCTGAACAAGATTCAGATATAATAACCGATTTTGTGAGTTTTAGATAATAAATGAAGTTTCCATCGGTTTTAACAATGAAAGTCTGCCCTCAAAAAAAAATTTATGGTCAAAATTGACTTTTGATTGATTTTCTTTTTAAATTTTGATTTTTTTTTATACCAAAAAACATGTGAATCTTCGACTAAGGTTCAAATGGAAATATTTTGTGACAAAGCAATCGAGAAATTCTGTGCATATTTCAGAGTCAATCAAAACATTGGGTGTATCGATTCAAAAAACTAATTTTTAATTCAAAGATCCCTTTTTCTGAACTGTTTATGGTGAGATAAGACAAAATTCAATTTTTTAAAGAACAGCTTTGTCTCTCAATATATATTAATATCAAATACTATATATATATATGTATATATATATATTTTATGAATTTGTAATATTCACCTAATTAATTTTAAGATAATAATTCATAATGGGTTTATGCAAAAAAAGAAAATTGCCACCTCTGACATAATTTCAAGGTTGAGTAATTTTCTCAAAAAATCATTTAAGGCCCGCATGGAGGTTCGAAACCCCTCTCCCCTCCACCCACCCCCCCTCGTCTATGTTCTCTGCCATCTAAGATGGCGTATTTCCCCCACTGTTCTCCGGTACTTTTTGGGGGCAATTTTATAGCCTAAAGGGAATAAAAAAAGAAAAAAGGGCGATGTAGCGCGAATTCTATTTTATTGATTAATTTTTTGAGCCTAATTTTATAAAGAATAAAAAAAAACTCGCGCCGTAAGAAGTAGACAAAGTTTTGGGGGAAGAGTATGCACTGAGGGTAGATAATCTTGTTAGTGTAGATAACCCCGGTCACATTTCACTTCCGACAAAAATTTCACTGAACACAAAATAAATCTAAAAATTTCGCGTATGTAGCGCGATTACAAATTTTTCCCCCGAATTATTAAAACTACACTTATTATAAATAAATAAACACTCGCGAAATAAGAAGTGTACAACGAGCTGGCGATCAGCTGTCATAGCCGAACACTGAGGGAAGATAATCCACGGCGACTCAATGCTCCAGTGAAAATGCGGCAAGTCCCATGCCTACCTAGCGCTCCTTTTTACCGACCGCGACTAAGGCGATGTTTTCACGCCGGCACTGTCATACGGTTCCGTACGATGTAAACACTATTAGAGAAGGGGGTGGGGTGGAGAGGCCGGCGTTTTGCAAATCTCTCCGCACCTCTTTTCACCCACAAATATCTCAAAATTGGCCAATAATGGCCAATTTTTATTTAAAAAAAACAAGTTTTCAGGGAAAGAAGTTTTTTGAGGATCGAAAAGATTCTTTTTTTATTTTATTTTCAATTAGGGGTGTTTTTAACAAAAGTTGCGGAATTTTTTCACGGGGGGCGACTCCGTATGGGGGAAAGTGAATGATATGGGCCGATAATAATCATCATTATTTTGTCATCACGTGTTGTGTTGTGTTGTGTTGTGTGTGCTTTGGAATCAAACAGGTATGTAAATTTCATTCTTTTTTCACGTTTCTTTTGGTGAATTAATCATTTTGCAATCAATAAATGATTGGCTTTGATTATTGATTAATAATCAAAGCCTTACTCATTTTGTTGATGATTCTTTCACCCATAATATCTCAAAACCAGCAAGAATGATTATATGGTTATGAAACGCGAAAAATGTTTTCCGTTGAGCATCTGTGTGCCAGATGAGAAAAATTTTCAGTAGTAATATCACATGACCTTCAAAATTATCGCATATTTTCTGATTGTTTTGTTGTGTAGCAACGAGAGAGAGAAGTTTCAGAGGTTTGTGTGAAACTCCACCCGTTGATTGTTACTCAGGAAAACAAAAGGAAAATATTTGATGAATTTTGAAGGTCGAGTGATATTCGGCGGATTATTTTTTTCATTCGGACCTGGCCAAACAAAGTGCAGAGTTTCAACTCACATGATAAATTCAATATCGTCTCCATACTGATATGATGATCGTTTTCTATTTCTTTTCATTTTTTCCAAAGAGTTCTTCCCGAATCGACTCATTTTTCATTTTTTTTCTTTCACAGTCCTCTCACTATTTCTTATAATCTCTGACAGTTATTTGATTATAAAAACAATTGAAAAGCTAGAGCGGAATTATCAAAAATGATCAAAAATTGCCAAAAATTGTTAGTAGCATTCTCTTATTCACGTCGAAATACTGCGCTCTGATTAACCAGAATCCGAAAGAAAAAAATAATCATTGAAAGTTTTTTGTGAGTCTCGTTTTGCTCTCAAAAATAAGATAATAATAAGAAATTTGCTCCTGGGCTCCGATTAGCTTCAACATGTCCAAATAGCGTGTCAAAAATTTTTGTAACCCTAATTCCCGTATAAATATGATGTCTCAAAAAATCAATGGAACTAGGTAGGAATATAGGTCTTCATGATACTATAAGACCGATGACGCGCTACGCGCGCTGTATTGTTTGCAGCTATCTCTTATAATTTTCGAGAAAAACAAAAAAAAAAAGAAAAAATCACTTTTATATCGCATTACTTTTGACAGTAGTTTGGGGTTTCAAAGAACTCAAATGTTCCGTAGAACCGATTGCAATTGAAATAAAGCAGCTATCTCTTATAGTTTTCGAGAAAAACAAATAAAAATGAAAAAATCACCTTACGTCACCTGATACCACATTCTACGTGACGGGGGCGCTTGAATTTTCCGCCCCGAGTGCGATGACAACCTATTGGCCAATGAGGAATTAGTCTTACGCGTTTCCAGATATTTTAACTCGGACGAACGTTACTGTTGTGTTTGTGTTTTCTTATGAGCAATCCACCCCAAAATTTTCACTTTTTTTTCTTTTTTTTCACATTAGAGGAAAATTAGATTTTTGAAGAATTTGCATTTTTTTTACGATTTCGCTGCCAAAAATAAATCAAATTTTTTTGCGCTCAGTCTCAAGATTTTCCATAGTACTATAAACTCTCAGCAACGAAATTTGGATACCTTCAAATCTCAAACTCAATTTGATGAAAAAAAAATAAAATGTTACAACGTGGAATCAGCCATTTATAATTTTTTCATGTTATAGTTAACGATGTCCGACACCCAGGAGAGCGGAAAGGAGTTTGAGAGACGAGGAGAGATAGAGAGGGAGCAGGAGAGAGAAAGGCAGAGGAGGGAAAGACAGAGGAGAGGAAGGCTGGAGAGGAGAAGTGAGGAGAGGAGGAGTGGGGAGAGAGGAAGGGCGGGGAGAAGCCGGGAGAGTAGAAGTGAGGAGAGAGGAAGGGCGGCGAGGAGAAGTGAGGAGAGAGGAAGGGCGGCAAGGAGAAGTCAGGAGAGAGGAAGGGCGGAGAGAAGACAGGAGCGAGGAAGAGCGGAGAGGGGCAATGTCGTTCCGAACCCGGTTTTCCGGGTTCCGGAAAAAAATTCAAGGACGGTGGCGGGAAGGAGTCAGGGGAAAGAGGAGCAGAGGGATCAGACGAGGAGAGGAAATGGGAAAGCAGGTGGAGGTAGATCGGGGAATCGGAAAGGAGGGAGCCAGAGGAAGCAGAACTGGAGGAGAAATAAGTGAGAATAACTAACAAATTCATTACAGTTTTTCCATTAATAATTTATTCTACTAACAAACATTGATCATTTTCTCTTACAGAAAAGAACAGAACCAGAAGATCGGAGCGGCAACAACTGCGGCGGGGCCAAGTCCTGCGCCGCCAGTTGACAGGACGTTGGCTCGCCTGCAATCCCTCATCCCTCCTGGAAGTTCCCCGATCTTCCACATCACCAACCTCCACCTGCATTGAGGGAGAGTTTTTTTTTTATTAAAAATTGAAAAAAAAATAAAAATAAATAAATAAATTAAAAATAAAATGACTTTGTCGAGTTTATTTTACTTGAGGCTCACCTGCGTCATGTAACGAATCGCCCAGGTCAACTTCCAGTACTCTCCTTGTCAATTTTCTGTAGAATAATTTGAGGGGGGGGGGGGGAAAGGGAAAATACTAAAATAAGTGGAGACATAAATCGTGATAAGGCTCATGAAAACCGGGAAAATTATCCATAATCGTTGAGAAAAAGTTCCTATGGAATTTGAGGATGTTATATCGGTCGAAAAAAGAGGTAATGTCGAATAATCTTCTAAAAATTCGCAGGACAAATACAGTGGAAACGTAGATGAATCCTCTGGAGAACTTTCTATACAATATTCTCCAACAGAGTCTTAAAAAAGTTGTAGGAAATTATGTAAGAATCTTAACGGAACAGTCTTCTATGTTTTCCAGTATAAAATTTGCGAGAAAATAGTTCACTAGAACACAGGGGAAAATTGGAAAGTATTGACAACGCCTTGATGGATGTCCGTGGAAACTCCCTGCAAAATATCGGAAAAACATGAAAAAAGGTCTCAAAAAATCTGGATCAATTACTAGAAACGTTGAGCATGAACATTCTGGAATATTATCACTTATCTTTTCTATTGAAAATCCCACTGAATATCCAATGTTTCAGAGGATTCTTTCAGATACATCCAGTCTTTCAGAGGAATCGTAAAAAGCGTGGAAACCCGAAATGGAGTAAAATTATTAGATTGTAGGAAGATTCGAACATTTTATGAGCATCAAACGAGGGAATCTTATCGGGAAGTTATCTGAAAGTGAAAAATTCCTGTCAATTGTTAGCTACTGAGATTATTAGTATTTCCAGGAGATGCCACGTGGAGGCCATTGACTTGGTAGCGTAGGATATTCAATTGATAGAGAAACTGCTTTTCATGACAAATTTCATGTAAACGATAGACTTGTAATCATTCCAGTACAATTGTTCTCCACTTTAGAAAAGAAATCGAATATGCTACGCTACGATCTCCCACAATAATTGATCTTGTGTTGAAAGACCAAGGCACACACTCCCATAAATTTTGCTTCAACTCTGCAAAGTGGAGTAGTTCAAACCAGAAGAGGCCAGAAGATATTACAACATGGCGTACCCTTCTGGAAATTGTGCCGGAACAAGAACATGTCCAGATGTTATGAGGCTTGACACTTCTACTAGCAATACTTCATGCCAGAAAAATGACAAGATCTGTGATCTGTACATCTAAACTAGCTTTTCATCGTAAACCAGGAAATGTCAATGTATTTCTGGACAAGTTCTGTTGTACAATAATGACAGAGGAGGTCTATAACTCGACTGTCAAGACGGCCTACACTAGAAGTAAAAACAATATCCAATGGATATTGCCTACGACTGGAAAGGCATAACTTTTATTTCAAAGAATTCTACACCAGAAGTAAAAAGGATATCTAACAGGTATCCTTCACGACTGGAGGAAAGATTTCTTGTACACGGAGAGAGAAATTTCATAAAAATTACCCATTTTTTTATTCCTCAGAGGCAATTTTGAGAAGCTGTTGACTAATTTTTATCCAAAATCACATAACTTTTTATGGATTTCCCGTAATGTTTATATGCATTGCTTGAAAAATTCTGAAATGGTTACGTAAATTTTCCGAATTGGCTCGCGCACTACGAGTCTCGTAATTTTTACTTAGAAATTTCTCTCCGTGAAACTATCAAATTCACTTCATGCAACTGGGAACTGCCTGTGACTCTTGCAAAACGGTTCTGGCGGCTGTGATTCCTTGCAAAGCGATGTTTTGTTGGCAGCAGCGATCACAGACCCTAGTCAGGCGGCTTGGTCTGGCTAGAACAACATGGCTGAGAGCGTCCAGCGCAAATTGGTAATCTGAAACATTGGTAGGCGTTTAGACACTATTGTATTTTTCAGACAGACCCTGAAGTGACCATGCGTAACACAATCATTCTCAAACCCTCATGCTAGTTGCCAAACACCAACTTTGATATCAATCATCACGTTGAGAATGGATTGAGTAAGTCAAGGCTCAGCGAAAGCAGTTCTGTACGTTCCAAAGCTAAAGCGTCCGACAGAGAAGGAATTTCAACGATACAATCCGATCTGAGTGGAAAATGTTTGATAATCCTAGTCCTGAGCAAATGTTCCAAATGCGGGCGCATTTTTTCTTGATCATAACTAACTATTAGAGGATCTATACCATGCATAAGACTGACAGCAAATGCGATTGCGTACACTCCGCAATCCTGACCATTTTCTTGGAGCTCCACTTCTGGAAACATGACTGGATCACTTTCAAAGGAAAAGTGTGGGAACAAACGTTCAAGGAAATCCTGATATGCAGGAATGAAATTCCTTGTATACAGAGAAGAGTCATAGATACGAATGCAATCAGTGTCGTAGTATGCACATACCCAATGGTTCTCGTTACGATTCAAGATTTGAATATGCTTTCGAATCTGATCTAAAGGTTTAATGGCATCAACGTTTTCACGTAAACTCGGACTAATATATTCAAATAATCCTCGTGAGTGACCCATCATGAGTCTCCCAAAGAGATCAACATGGAATACCTCCAACCATTGATTATCTCTGATCAAAGAGAATTCTCTCTCTGTAATGAATTCGGGGACAAACTCCAACAAAGCCTCATTCCTATTCGTAATGAATTTATCAATACTGGAACTTGCATGTAGTGCAGCCGAGGTTGTCGACGTCCTAGTAAGTTTTACTCCATCAGGAATTTGTAACTCGTGTGGGTTGGATACTTGATGGCCATCGGAGTTATTCGTAACAATATTATCGTCACTAGGCAGTGCTTTGCGGGAGCTCCTTCGAGGCTTGGGCGGACAATTAGGATGAGATTGACAGAGATCAGTTTCTGAAGGATGGTTCGGATTGAGAGATTTTCTGACGTGATTCTTTACTATCTCGAAGCGGTAAACCTCGCTCGAATCGACTGTCGAGAATTTCATCCAGCATTACTTCCTCATAGAATTTTTTTAAATTCGGCAACATTTCCTCAGAAAAAAAATTTTCATCTCGCTTGACTTGTATTTGAAGATTGATTGTCGAACTGCCTATGACAAAGGCGCAGTATCTTCTTTCTGTTATATTCAGACATCCCTGAATATGATAGTAGATCTCATGAGTGGTATTTAAAGTATCGCGAGTCTTGTTGAACATTCTTTGGACTTCGCTATTTTTGGTAGTGAAGAAATCAGTGTAATTGGTAATGCCACTTTCCTTCTTCAGACAGTGAATGATAACAATACCATCCTCACCAATCAAACCATCAGGTTTCGCTCCTAGGAACGGAGTAGCACCGTCAATAAATATTCCCATCTCTTCCTGAGCTCCTACCTGCTTGAGAATAGGTCCTTTAGTATCAATCTCATGCTGAAGAGTTGACTCCTTTGGATTTCCTGGATATAGAATTGCACTAACAATCGCTCCTGAAGGGGTGCTACTTCGCCGACTACAAATCTTCTTAAAATCTCTACTGAGAATAAGCCGTCTAGCTAGGTTGAAGCGAACTAATTCATGCTTTCTTGAATTAACTAACACATCGTCTCTTGTTCTCTGCCATTCCAAGAGTTGAGCATAATGCGCTTCCTTACGCATCGCTCTTTCTTCTTCTGATATGTCGTCAACAACCGGATTGATACCATAATCACCGGATATCTCCATGTTGTTGGTTTCCGTCGATGTACGATGGTGGAAAGATCTATCTTTCCTGTATTTACGATTGAAAATATTTTTAGCCTTTCTGTTTTTTTCCAGTTTTGTTACGACGTTCGGAACAGTTTTCCCCAGGTGCTTGAGCACGCCTGAGACAACTTCGCCCGTACTGGCTTGAATTACGGTCATACCAAGTCGTGCTTCTAACATTCCTTTCAATTGGACATTGACACGTTTACCGTATATATACTTGCATAGAACAGAATGCAAGTTCTCAACGCCGTTGGTCGTATAATCCAGGAGTAAATCTTTGGCGTGGCACCGATAATTCTCAAATACTTTATTTATTAAATTCATAAATCCAGTCCTTTCGAAGAGTGATACTCGGTTTGTTTTCCCAGGTTTGATGAGTCCGTCACAAAAGTAGGGATCACATCTATCATGTTGGCCGAGGACATGATAAGGAGTATTCATAATGTCCGATTGCAATTTATAAACCCTGTCTTCTTCAGGAATATCTTGAGTTCTCCAGTGTTTAGCAGCGCAAGACACACCCCTCCTCATTGCATAGACGGAGTCTTTTAGGATATTTGCGCAAATTTTTTTCTCCTGGTCATGGCCCACTCCTGTTTCAGCTATTCTTAGGAGTGCTTTATTTTGATTTTTGTAGAAATGCTTCATACAACGTCCTCTTTGAATCAACTGTTTTCCTTTGTACACATCATTCGAGCGTACTTTATGGTATGTACTGCTGTCTCCATCAGAAACTAAACGTGAATACATCAACCCATTCTCTTCAACGCTTCTCTTGCATCCGTCAACGATGATGTCACTTTCCATACTCAGAACGCTCTTATGTTCAGGATGATTTACCCAGCAACGATGTTCGGCGGGTGGAACCCCCCTCTTTTTAGCCCGAGCACACACTAAGCAGTATTTTCCTCTATAGTCGGCAAAAAGAGGTTTTTTATTTCGAACGCCGATGATTTCGGCCGTACCTGACTGGGATTTTGCGCCTTTTCCATAAGATCGGCAGACCCACATGCCATCGCTCTCACCCTCACATGTAGGAATACCGTCAACGACAGTCCCTAAATCTTCCGCAATTTTCCTCTCTTCAGCAGCATTTTTCTTCATTTGTTCCTTCGAAGTAAGTACGACTGCATCATTTATTTCAGCTTCGTAGCGTTGCCACGTTTTGAAATCCATGCAATGAACAGAAAAACCACTCGCAGTCAATTCCTTCAGTGCTGCATGGCCTTGTCCGATTGCCATTGCGCCTAACACAGCAGATCTGTTAATATCTAAGTATTCCGAATTTCGGGATTCTGACGGAATTTTAATTTTTTTCTGGCATAATTTACAAGTCAATGTGAACTTAGCAAAGAACCCACTATTGGAGACGTTTGTAATATCAAAGTTGTCCAGATTTGCACAAGTATCAGGTTCGTGAATATGTCCACGAATAGTAGATTTCACTTGTTCAAAAAAGTAATCCATTTTCACGATGTGTCGTGAGTCTTTGAGATTACATCCTCCGTTATCGGATGGTTTATCATTATCAGTCTTACCACTTGACGGTTCTACATTGATACCGTTGCTATTGGCAGAATAGTCTTCATGGCTGGCATCATGTGTATTTCCAGCCACTGTCCCACGAGTTTGAATCGTTTCGGGCTCAATTCCATCACGAACTTGTGGGTAGCTCGGCGGAACTCCGAGAACGGAATCATTCTGTTGATCGATGTTTTCCTCTGAGGTGTCGCGATACAACATCCCTTCAGTAAGGTTCGCCAAGAAAGAGTCTAGAGAAGTATCTGTGGACGTTGGACTCATTCGGTGAGAGACGCTCGGAATATTGACGGCAACTTCTTCAGCAGGAAGTGATGTTGCATGATCTATCTTTTTCCTCTTCCTTTTTCCAGAATTTGTGAGAGCTTGATTGACTTCCAATGTTTCCATAGGAGTGACGTCATTTTCCAAGGATCTCTCCGATGATCTGTTTGAATAATTTTCTTCTGCACGTTGATTTCTTGATATTTTCGATGTCAATGTTTGGATTTGCGATTGAACTAGCTGCCTGCGCCTGTATACACTATTATCAGTCTCATAATCAAATCCAGGGAGATCTGAACCTGAGAAATCCACCTGTGCCTGACCAATGTGAGATACTAACAGGGAATCATTCGTCACACTCTGTGTTTCACACTCTTCGAGTAACGTTCCAATTATCTGCCGATGCCTTGGAGACGTAGAGCTAGCTTCAGCAGCGAAACCGATAATATCGGTATCTGAGGAGCTCGCATGTGAAGGTTGAGATGAAGTCTTTGATTCCAGTGGTCGAAGTGTACCCCCAATAATCTCCATTTGTCTTGAAGGAGTAGAGCTGGCTGCGAGGTCGAAACCAATACTATCGGTATGAGAGGAACTTGCCTGCGAAGCACAAGTGAAAGAAGTTAGTGGAGAATCGATGGAAGTTGACGATTCTAATTGTTGAATAGTTGCTGTGATCTGCTGCCTATGTCTAGATGGCGTATTCCTCATATCTTCAAAGAAACCTATACAATCGGTGCCTGCAGAACTCGCCGGAGACTGACGGCTGGAAACGAGAGCCGTATGTTCTCCGATGGCATGTGATGCCAGGCTTCTTCCACAATCAGGTGTAGGGATCTCTGATTCCAAAGTTCGAAGTTCCGTTTCAAGCCATTGCCTACGTCGGAACGGACTACTGCTTGTATCTTGGTAGAAACCCATACAATCGGTGCCTACAGAACTCGCCGGAGACTGATGACTGGAGACGACAGCCGTATGTTCAGTGCCTCTGGTGGCATGTGATTCCAGACTTCTTGTACGATCATCTGCGGATATTGGCGATTTCGAATGTTGAACTGTGCAAATTGCCTGTGGTTGTCGATTGAAGTCAACAGCTGTATGAAAATCGCTTCCTATGTTATCTAAGTTCACCCCGTTATTTTCAACTTCTGTAACAGGGCCCGCCTCCTTGATATCGTTAGTTTTTTTAGCTTGTCTCCTATAAAAAAATTACTCAATATGAAGGCAGCCCATCACCAAGCTCACAATTCATTCCAATATCATCTACCATAATAACAAACATACATGAAAATAATCCAAACGTCAGACAAAAAACATTAAATTATTTAGGACAGTACTCATAATTCAACTCTGCTTTGACCGGATCGGAGCTTCGTAACCTTTAGCTATTTCTAGTGACTCTTGTTACATTTTATCCTTCCCTTTGCGACTTTGAAGATGTTTGACTCTACTGGTAATGGCCCTTATAACGCTTGACTCTCCCCCTACTGACTCTTGTCCGATTTCATGTTTCCCCTTGTGACTCTCGTGATTTTGAGGCTTGTCACTCCAAGTAATTCTCCCGATGTTTGCTTCCGGGCAGAAGTTGTGTAATGGTGATTTTTTTCGATTCGCTAATTTTATGTGGAAAAACTTAGAAATGCCATAAAACGTGAATAAATGATATTAAAAAAAACGTCTGTATGTATGTGTGTAAGTATGTTCTCGTTTGCCCCGTTATTTAGAAAACGGTCAGTGCAATCAACTTGAAATTAGTAGCTAATTGGTACTATTGATCCTCACAACTAGTACAAATTTCAACTCGATCGATCAAGCGGTTCCTGAGATATAGAGATTCCTTGAAACTCATTTTTGCCTGTATTTCCTAATTCGTTTGGCCGATTCGACTTTTTTTTTTTAAATACCCGCGATAGGACTTACGTAATTGGATCACAAAACGCCGATGACACTCCAAGTAATGTAGATTCATTCTTTTTTTTAAAATTTTTTTGCTGNGAAACTTGAAACTTGGTACGATTTTAGGTTTTGTGATATCAAAATTTAGTATTTCGAATGAGCGAAATCGGACCAGTAGTTTCGGAGATATTCGACTTCCTTCGCAAAACATTGTTGCTCAATATCTCAAAAATAACTGGTCTGATTCAATTTTTTTTCCACAAAACGAGTGGCTCGATGTCCGTCAAAACTTTTAATTAATTTTCAGCTCGATTGACCAAGGGATTCCTGAGATCTAGTGCTTCCTGAAAAATCTTTTTTTGCTGATATTTTCAATACAGTTTGACCAATTCGATTTTTTTTTAATACTCGTTGTGATGTAATGAAATTGCGATCCAATCAAATTGGTACAAATAAAAATTCNATTTTTAGATTTATTTTGTGTTCAGTGAAATTTTTGTCGGAAGTGAAATGTGACCGGGGTTATCTACACTAACAAGATTATCTACCCTCAGTGCATACTCTTCCCCCAAAACTTTGTCTACTTCTTACGGCGCGAGTTTTTTTTTATTCTTTATAAAATTAGGCTCAAAAAATTAATCAATAAAATAGAATTCGCGCTACATCGCCCTTTTTTCTTTTTTTATTCCCTTTAGGCTATAAAATTGCCCCCAAAAAGTACCGGAGAACAGTGGGGGAAATACGCCATCTTAGATGGCAGAGAACATAGACGAGGGGGGGTGGGTGGAGGGGAGAGGGGTTTCGAACCTCCATGCGGGCCTTAATTTCGAAGTGGAACTGTTTTACATATTTGATGTTTGGCAGTTTCAGCCTGTTTACAGTTCTAAGGATCTTTGAGCTAAGCCCATTCCGTTTGAGAAAATGCACATTGGCTTTGTGAGGGATATATTTAAATAAGGTAAAATTATGTTCTCATATTTTCTGTAGTTCACTGATTATTCAGTTATATTAAGAGCTATGAGATCCTTTTTGACTCAATGAATGAAAAAATAAAATAAAAATAAATTCAAATTAAATCTGAGCCAGAAGCATCCAGGTTCCTATCCAGAGATCAGTATTGAAATCTTCTTAGTGACTTGACATCATTCACAACCAACTTGAGGATTTATCTCAACGTTGACAAGTCAGAAAATTATGATAGTTCATTTATGAATGACATTATCTTTCGTCAATTTAATTGAGAAGAGTAGAACTTCAATATTCAGAGTTGGACCTTGGAGAGAGAGGATTTTCTCCGCGAATATTGATTCTGTAAATCTGTTTTTGTTGCATAAAATACGAATTGTTCACTCGTAATTTTAATCAATTATTTCTATCAAAAACAAACAAATGTTTGTTGTGTCTTATTTACCTATCAATTATATCATCTGGGCACTAGGTCAGGATGAAGGCCAACTCCATTTCATTGGAATCATCTTCTCACTCATTAAAACATCCTCGAACCATATGTGAAGATGCTTCGTGTATCCCTGATTCAGGATTAACAAAGTTTGATCCCAATAGATTGGAGATCTCCAAAGTTTTAAAATATTTTGTCACTTTGACAACATCTCGAGACTTATTTTATGAGATTTTATGATGATTTCGAAAAATCAGGAAAAAACCTGATAAATCTGTGGATTTTGTTTTCTATGGAAAGGAATCAAACTTCCCAATACACTGGTTGTCATTGCCACCTTCGGGCAATTGTTACCAGTCAACAAATTATCATTATGAAGTTTTTCCATATAAACTAATTGAATAAGTTTATTAAAAACTATTACGTATTACAAACATTCATGTTTGTTTATTTCTTTATTATTATTATTTAATATTGCTGATTTCAGCTGGGGTTGACCTCTGGCGTTAGCCAGATAGACCATTGTCAATGGTTTAGATATCTAGATACCAATGCACTGGTTGTCATTGCCTCCTTCGTGCAATTGTCACCAATCAGGACGCGCAAACGTGACTCATTCATGTCGAGTAACCGCAGCCGTAATAAAAATTAAAAATGACAAAAGTAATTTTAACTCAAAAAATTGAATATTACCTTTCGAGGTCACATCGCACTTGTGGAGCAATAGTTTCTCCCGGTGTGACATTTCTCGTAGGATTACTCCTGAAGGCTCACTTCTTTTCGTTCTAATATTTGTCCACATTTTATAATGAAAAAAGTTGATAATCAATTGATTTTTAGTAAATATAAATACTCTCTATCGTGTGTCTCTTTCGAGCACAAAAAACGTTATGAAAACGACAGGTCTATAGTGGCGCCACCAAGCCCTCATGGGGCACTTTTTTGAATTGCTCTCTAAACTTGTGGCTGCATGATCAGCGGTACTACCAGTAAATATCAGGATTGTAATCCCGAGAACGAGACTGAAATATAATAGCCTTTATGTCGCGCCGTGCAATAAGTCGAGTTTATCGCACGCTACGCTTCGCGCAGTCTGCTCAAAACTCGACTTCTGCACGACTTGACATAAAATATTATAGAGCACTCGGTAATAAATTTCGTTTTCAACGAATGTGTGTAAACTACACATTCGTTGAAAACGAAATTTGTGCCCTTGTACTCTAATGTACTATTTTGTATACAATGAGATTTTTTTTATTAGGGAATTTTCATTTCAATAATTCCAACATTCCTCTCCTTTTCTCACTCTCGATAATTCAACATGCCGCAGGGCCTACCGGATAGGCCGACTTAGATGTGCGAGTAAGGCTGCGCAATAGTCTCACTAGTATATCAGCTGAATCAACTCTGTAGAATGGCGATCAACTCTGTAAGTGTGGTGGGGACCGAGCGTAGTAGTATAGTACAGTCCGACTTTTTTTTCTTATCGAGACTGCTTTATAAAGCGGAGTTTATGGAAGAAGGAGTCGGACTGTAGCCGTTCATATTATTCTTAACCCTTAATCAAACAGAAAACCTTGCACATCATCGATTGGAATTTCATTTGCTTTTATTATTTTCAGATATAAAGAAAATATTAAAAAACTATGGACTATATTTCGCGACAGACCTCAACATCCACTAGACGAAGCCATCTGGTGGAGTGAATACGTGATAAGACACAAAGGCGCTCCCTATCTTCAACCAACCAGGCTACCTTGGTACAAACATCACATGGTTGATATCTATGTTTTCTTCGTTATGGTATTCCTAGTTCTATCGTATCTTCTAAGAAAATTAATACAATTTGTAATCATTAGAACTCGAATTCAGTTAAGTTCAATTTCTAAGAAAGTCTTAATGAATTCTCTGATGCGAGAAAAAGAGAAAAATTCCTGATTAGATCAAGCGTTTGAATTTTGCATGGAGCTCATTCCGTCTTTCGAGTTCAAAATGTTTAGTAACGACCCAGCAGCGGCCGTTTTCTCTCATACCATGTTAGCTCTTAGAGTTCCTTCTGCATCGTGTTATTTCTGAGTTCATTTTCTTTAGTTGAGTTTTTTTCTTGCTCTTTATATGAATAATATGTATTCTGATTTCTAATCGAAATAATATTTTTTTACATACTGTACAATAAGAGATTCACGTAGAATGCCAAGCAAGAGCCAGTTATCGGGCGTTTAAAGTTTGAACTAGAGGTAAACATGAATCAAGATAAATTTTCGGGGTAAATCATATGTGTGAGGATGCGAGAAAATGAAAAAAGTCTACTTTGCCAATTCTAGTTATTGAGATATTCATGTTTATCTGTTAAGGAGTTCCATGTAAGCCAATGTGAACGTGTTTTTTTGATCGTCACTAACATCATGCTTTTCTAAGCAATTCGAATCACTTGTAGCTGAAAAAATATGAAATGTCGCTGAGAGTCTCAGGATGTACATAACTCTAATTGACAAAGTCAGCCCTTTTCATGTGGATGGGTAGGGAAGGGTGTGCCTGTGCCGTTCACCTAAGGGAGAATGTCAATTTTACATCCTAACTTCAACACAGAATCCAAACAATCATTTTAATATCCTCTTTCACTACCCAACGAGTTATTTCTCACGCACAAAAATCTAACTTTTGTCAGAATTTACAAAATTAATAAAGAACTGTCGTGAGACCCGATCGAATGATATTATCCGACGTCGGGTAATAACGCTCGGCACAATTCCTATATCGCTCACTCAGTTGCTTATATCATTGGCGCTGCAACCTAACCTAGAACCAGTTACTGTGAATTTACAAACACCAACGCTGAAGTGAAATGAATTTAAAAAATGCTTAAATGTACTCCTCAAAATTAGAAAATGGAATTAATTAAAAAATTTGATATTTGCTATGGGATACTTTAAATTTTAAGATTATTTTTCTGTTAGTTATTCAAGTGGATTCGACTGGTTTCAAAGGGAATAAGTGTCCTAATTCGTTACTCGGGTAGAAATCTCTTCACTCAATCCCCGCTTGTTACACAGTTAAGTCGGAGCTAATAAGTAGACAGTTTGAGCGCGAGCGGAATTTCAGCCGCATCTTCGCTTGAATTTCTACATGGGTAAGAACCAATCGAATAACATGAAAAATAAAATTGATGAATTTCAACTAAACATTTATTATTATTTTGATAAAACATCACAAATATCTGACTTTTTTCATTTTGTTACTTAATAAATATTTTACTTTGTAACTTTATATGTACCCCCACCCTAATCTATCAATGATATTGGAGAAAAACAGTGTAAATTTGTTAATATTTATTTTATAATCTTTCCTGATATATCTCGTGATCGGTGTAGTTGATCCGCGTCGAGCGGCACAAGAGCCAACATAATCCGTCACTCCCTCGATGCTGTAGCATAGTTTTTTATGCTGAGGCTCTCCGCCACAGTCATCAGTGAGACGATGGGGGTCCACACGTAGACGCCTGAGTTGTCAGCTGGCATGTGACTATCGCCGCCCGTGTTTGACTATGTGAGTCTCCCAGACTCGGTAAGTGCATACTCGGCAGTGTGCTCACTAGACTGTTTCAGTATCCAATCATCGGAATTTTTTCTCACCTCGTCGCACGAATACCGTTGCATTTTCGGGTGAAGAAAAACATCCATAAACCGGCGCGCTGTCGGATGATTCTTCACGTGGCTCATCGAGAAAAACTTTTTCCCATAAGAATAATATGTAAAAATCGATCTCTTTCGAATAAGACTTGAATTATATAATCAATAGTTATTTGATCACAATAATTGTTAATAGGGTTTGTTAAAATATATATCATTTACGGAGAGGGATGAAAAAAACGACAGATAATGACTGGGGTAGAGTGCGGAAGTGAGGAGAAAATTAAAATTGTCTCAAGTTGTTGCAATAACGCATTAAAAATGAGGGGAAAAATCTGAAAGGAGTCGTATAACTTCAAAATAAGACAAAAGTTTATTGCAAATGATTTCTCCATTATTCTCAATGTTTTTTCGGTACAATTCATATAACACTTCACGTAATAATTCAGTCGCTGACGCATCTGTGCCTAAAACGTTTTCTGATGACTTGAAATGGTCATAATATCCATTGCATTATATTGATTGACTGATCACTGAATGAGTTCAATCACTTCTTCTTTGATAACGCTCGTTTGGAAAAATCTTGGTTATTTTTTCGATAATCATGGACCAACTGTAAAAAATATTATTTTTGCTCCTCGTCTCGAGTAATACTGTTGTTATATGCCTCCATTAATGCTACCCCACGCTCCGCAGTATCATTTACCACCCTAAATTCTTTCAATAAAATTACGGCATTTTTATATCCCTCATCAGTTGACCATTTCGCTGGATGTAAATCGAGGAACTCACGGGGCAGACCCAACTGTTCAAATAAGAAGAGGGACCTCTCAAAAACGAAATCACTGAGGTTTCTAAAACGTAACGATTTCAATTGTGCCTCTTTGATAATGCATCGTTTGGCATTGTTGCTATTACTAGCTCATTCCCGTAGACATTGTACCATTTGAATTTTATCGTGAGAGGATACCGAATCATCGAACAGTGCGAGTCCAATGCGTTCCTCTGACAAATACCATAAATGTTTTGCGAACTTCGATCTCACCGTAACAGATACTTCTTTATTTATGGTTTCATGATCAATCAAACCATGCAATAATTTCAAATCATTATTTGGGGCTTGGATAGAAAGTGGTGCATCAAACCACGACTGAATATAGAATCTTACAATGAAAAGACACACCTCTCGAAGGGCTTTCTCTTCTTGACTTTGAAGAGTGAATTCATTCCTGAATAGATATATTTTCAGTGAATAAATCGCCTTCGATAGGAATCGTGCATGGTGCATCGCCCCAGGTTTCTTGAAAGTGTAATTGTTTGTTGGTGAGTCTCCAAGAAAAATCCTCGCCAATTCCAATAATTCTCGATAGTCCCCCCTTGGTTGATACATCTGGAATATTAACGAATATTCATTTCAATATGAATGACATCATTGAACGTCGTTCAAACTGGCAGTTCAATCCTCAATACCGCCAATTGGTTGCTGATAAAATCCAAAAGCTGAGTTTTATCTACGTCTTGCAGTCTTTTAACGACAATTCCATCTGTCATGCCTCCTTCGAACTTAGATTTATCAATTTTAATCCAAGCTTTGGGAAACTTGTTGAAAATTGGTACGTTGGGACCAGTTGTTTTACCGAAATACAATTCAAAAACACCCCTCAACAGCAACTCATTGATGTGATGACGGCACGGGAAGTAAAGCAAGGGTCTTCCCAAGGCTTTTTCGAGCAAAACACAAGTCCCGTTATATCGTCCTAGAAACAGGGTATGTTGAAAACATGATGAATAATCGCTCGATTTGTGACAAAACAATAGTTTACCTGTATTAGTGCTGGTTGTGTCAAAACATAAAGCTTTCACGCGATCTGTAACTTCATAATTCTGGACAGTGTCGATAATTGCTTCTGCTTGCTCGGCTCCTGTCCCAGAATCGAGTTTCGGTACACCGAGCCATTGCTCTGTATGCAATCCAGAGACGATAATAGGGAGTCTATCCACGATTCCTGATCCTGAAATATCGGGCAGGAGTTTTCCGTCAAAATGAACTACTAAAGACTCTGCAACTCGGAGATTTTGTTTCAACTGTTGTGCGAATCGGGCTCGATGTATTGCTCTCCTCCTGGAAATTGTACTATGACTGAAAGTGTAGTCATTCAAATCAAGGCCGGCACTGACCAATGTTGCCACAATGATACGAGTGGCTTTTCTTCCACTTAAATTCGCCCCATCTAAGGCATGCGAAACACTTGGAGTGATGATTTCAATTTTCTTAGCAGGTGGAAGTTCCAACTCGTCCTTGAAATTTGAAACTGTCCGTTTCACACCAGAAATACCATGGGAATCATCTGAATCCGTGCTCGACATCGACGACATTCGATTGCTCAACTGACTCAACTCTAATTGAAGAAGAAATGAAATTTATCAATAATGATATGACCAAAACTTATATTACTTAAATTTTCGAATAGGAAATAACTTCAATAGAAAAATACCTGCGTCATCAGGGTTGTTACTTATTTCATCGCAAATATCCGGTATTTGTTACATTGGCTCAGGACTTCTTTGAGCCAGTGGGTCATCGTGATGGTCTAACTCACTTGGCTCTTCATGATAAATAAAATTCCATCAGATTTGTTAATAATTATAATTTATTCATCTTGGAAGCAAGTGATTCTATCCGAAAGTGTCAAAAGAAGCGAGTTGCAGTTGACTTAATTTCAGATGAAAAAATTTGTTGCCGAGATTTTCTTCGAATTGACTCACTTTTCAGATGCTCGATGATTCGAAAATTTATGAAAAAAATATTTGTTGCATGCTTTCGCCACTAAATTGAAATACACTTAGATCATCTTACCATTATCGTTGCCATGCATATCATTTCCATTTTTGGCGCTCGCATCAGGAGGACGGTATTCCTGATCTCCTGGATTACATTTTACATTTTCCTCGAAATCGTGAGGAACACTGGAACCTGCAATAACCATTATATTCAAGTAATTTCTATGAATAGTTGCTGTCATAAATATGGAATTCGGATACAGAATCCAGTATCTGTTTGGTTGGCATCGTACTCACAATTGTCCGAATTATTCACATCAATGTCAATCAACGAACTCCTGACAAAGCCGCATCGAGTACTTTTACGTTGTGATTCTAAAAATTGTCGGCCATCGTTTCCCATCGTCACCAATGCATTTTGTTCAGCAATATCGAATACTACATCAAGACGACGTTGAAAATTATCTTCTTCTTCATTCTGAGTCACTGAGTTTCTCCTGGAGCAATTTTTGCGTAATCGTTTCCACTCATCGTAAAGGTTTTCAAGCATTTTGGTAATACTCTCGATTCGTCGTATCGGGATTTGAGCTTGTTTCCAGAAAGCTTGCACTTCTTTTACTGTCTCTGATGAGCTTTTTCTAACAGAAAACTTCAATGTATTATATTTGTAGAAAAAAAGACTCAAAACCTGCCTCGATGTCGGCAACTTGCAGCCACGGATTTTTTCTTCTTCATAGCCAACCAAATAAATATCCCTTTTCTTTCTAACCTTCTTCACTTTGATTTTTACTCTTTGGTATTCACCTCATTTTATTGACTGTTTGATAACTTCCACCACACCAAAAATAATAGAGATGGACCGAAAACGAACCGAATTCGATGAAGAATCACAAATACTACCAAACAATGTCTGATTCCAGCACCCAAACAAAGACTGACGCCAACAACCGTTCACGGACTTCACTGAACAAGCATTGACATGATTGAACAAAGACTGACGCCAAAAAACGAATTACTCACGTTTTTTGCAGACAATTCCCGAAAAAACGCACAGTAATTTGGCGAAGTGGCTAGCGTGCCAGTCGTCATGATGAATCATGTGAAGGACGAGGGTTCGAATCCCGTGGATGATTGTTTTTATCCACCTTCATTTCTTCACATTTTTAGATCCATTTTTCCACTTAAATATAGTCTTCACATCAAAGTAAACAGTGATAAGATTCAGGAAGATAAAAAAAATATTAGATGTCATAGAGGAAAATCTTATTGAGAATATCTACCAAATACTGATCATTGGGCACACTAGGATTTGAATTGGACTGGAAAACATGGTGAATATTGAAAAAAAAAACATTCAACATCACATTGTGTATGGTTTTGGAGTGGTATAACTCTTTGCTGATTTTTCCCCTCATTTTTAATAGCTCGAGATAATTTCAATTTCCTCCTCGCTTCTGCGGTCTACCCCAGTCATTATCTGCCGTTTCTTCATCCCACTTCGTGAATGGTATATATTTTAACAGATCCTATTAATAATTATCGTGATACTGCAACTATTGATTATATAATTCAAGTCTTATTCGAAAGAGATCGATTCTTACATGTTATGCTTATGGGAAAAAGTTTTTCTCGATGAGCCACGCGAAGGATCATCCGACAACACGCCAGTTCATGGATGTTTTTCTTCACCCGAAAATGCAGCGGTTGTCGGGCGACGAGGTGAGAAAAAATGCCGATGATTGGATACTGAAACAGTCACACTAGTGCTCACTTGTATTCTGCTGTAGTCACTACGAAGTATATGCCTCCGCGGTGCACTGCTCCTATTCGCGAAACTTATGCGAATCGTTCATCGAAGAAAAACGAACGAAATTCAAATCAATTCGAACGACAAAGGAACAGCTGCCGATAGTTCAGTATATCAGCCGCAGATGCGGCAGAGTTCCAAAATGCTGCTCAGAAAAATTACTCAACGAGAAGTCAGAAATGCGAAGTAATGAAATTACTTTTATAAAAATATTCCAATTCCAAAACATATCATAAATTAACTGAGTGAAATGCATAAAATCAAATGAATAAAACCCCGTCTTATCCTCGGTATACCACTACTTGATTCTCGGTTAAGAAATCACAAATATGAATTCCAAAACATCAAAATAAACTATCAAATGACTCTATACAAGACAATTCTCTAGCCGCCATATGTCAAAAGATAAAATACCAGTTAATTAAAAGACAGTCAAAATTAGTTAATTAATCCGTAGTCACCAAGAAAAGGTCAAACGATAAATAACTAGTAAAATTACCAATAAGTCAAAACAATCTCGATGCGGTAATCTACTATTGCCTCGAGAAAACCGCGTACCCACCCAAAATGATGAGAATAAGAATATAACTTCACCGGCTGTTGGCAGGGGGATTGATCGAGAGAAAATATAAACAACACAGTCGGCAACCAACGACAAAAAGGCTATCTGGTAACAAGACAAACTCGAGCGTTAACTACTCTGCAATCCCACTGACAATCGTCGAAATATTCACGCAGTCGAGACGATTAGAATCCAGAAAATAAATGCAATACAGTTTGATTTTGGAGGCCGAGAAAAATAATAAGAATATCTCGAGAGGCTATAATACTGACCTCGAGAATTAGGATCCGCCGTAATATCTGGAATCGATATCAATTATCCGGCGGAGGCGAAACAAGGGTCGACCAAATTAATAACTATTAGAATCAACTAAAAATTACTAAAATTTATCCGGAAAGAAACTAATGCATTTCCATCAACTCAACCGAATAAATTAATCAACAAAGAATCGAACGCGGAAATAATGACTCTGCGGAACGAGGAGTGAGCACCAGTCTGAAAATATGACAAGCTCAAATCGCGTGAAACATTATGGAGCGTTGGACGTTGTATCTTATGAAACGTGTAATTATTGGTACAAACGTTTTAGAAGTGGTGATTTCGATCCGAGTCACCAGCCGCGTCCTGGACAGCCTCGAAATTTTACAGATACGGAATTGCAAGCTCTACTGGATGAAGACTCAACGCAAACACAACAAGAGCTTGCAGCTCAGTTAGGAGTCACCCGAGCAGCTATTTCTAAGCGTTTGCGTCAAATGGGAAAAATCCAAAAACTTGGAAGGTGGGTCCCACATGTGTTGATCGAACACAACCTAGGTCAACGTATGAACACGTGCCTTTCACTGCTTGACCGGCAACAAAAAAAGGACTTCTTGTGGAGAATTGTGACGGGTGATGACAAGTATATTTTTTACGAGAATCCCAAACTTAAAAAGTCGTGGGTAGATCCCGGGCAACCCAGTACATCGACGCCGAAACAGAACATCCACTTAAAGAAGTGTATCCTGTGTATCTGGTGGGACATGAAGGGTGTGCTTTATTACGAACTCCTGGAAACAGGTCAGACGGTGACTGCGGAACGCTACAGCCGACAACTGAACAAACTGAGTGAAGAACTTGATCGGAAAAGGCCATTTACTGGGCAAGGAAGCAGGCAAGTCATACTCCTGCATGACAATGACCTCACGTTGCCCGTGCGACTCGGAAGGCCCTCTAAAACTTGGGATGGGAAGTTCTCCCACACGCGACATATTTACCAGACTTGGCCCCATCCGACCACCAC
Source organism: Diachasma alloeum (assembly GCF_001412515.2). Taxonomy (NCBI): domain Eukaryota; kingdom Metazoa; phylum Arthropoda; class Insecta; order Hymenoptera; family Braconidae; genus Diachasma; species Diachasma alloeum. Next base: position 68,839 of record NW_021680350.1, read on the forward strand.
TTGTTCCGGTCCATGCAGCACGCCTTAGTGGATAAACAGTTTAAAACGATGGACGGTGTGTCGATGACTTTATCGCCTCGAAGCCTGCAAGTTTCTTTCGCGATGACATTCGAATGTTACCTGAGTGATGGCGCAAGGTCATAGAAAACGATCGACAATATTTCCAAGATTAAGTTCGTTGTTCTCTATTCTTTTATATTAAATAAATTTACTGAAAAATCTTTAAAAGTTAAGTCATACACCTAATATCTAAAACAGCGAAATAGCATGAGCCAAATGTTCGCATAGCGATTAGTCTGGTGCCCAAACGAGAAGTGACAGTTGCCGGCAGGGTTGGGCAAGTAAATTACCTCAGGTAAATTACATGGGGAATTTTCAAGCTATTTGACATGTCGAAAACTCATTTGGCGCCCTTCATTGGCATGATCAAACCGTGATATTTTTTCATATCAGGAGGGTCAAATGTCGCAAGAATCATACCTCGCAAGGGCCATGCCGAGCGATTGGGGATGAAGCGATGGTGAAACATCGCAACGTTCATACCTCACGAGGATCAAACGTCGTAACCACTATAATCCATAATGACCAAACTAACACTGGGGCCAAACAACAAGGTCATGGTGGGTAATTTCAAGGCTCAAATAACTATCTCTCTATTCAATTTTGTATTTCTGCGCTTTGAACCATTGTACATAATTGCTAAACCCAATCAGAAAATATGAAAATTAACCAATTTTCACATTTTTTTCTTTTTTTTACGGCCTTTTGAGTCCTCTTTCTCGAGTCTCATTTCGGCACTCTATCCAACCCCATGCATGCGGCTGTGGATTCTACACTGTACCGCATTCGCACTCCTATAAAACATAGGAGTAGCATAGGAAACCATGGGAAACCCATGCCGGTACAGGCGGTTACTCTTTTAGCAACCTCTCGCTCGTCGGAACCTTCCGTTGAAAAATTCGGTTCTACGGGGAATTGACCTCACAACCCACTCAGTCACGGGCGTCGGTTCCAATTGCCATTTGGAAGCAAAAAATTATAATAACGTCTTAGAGAATCGGTTAATGATGGTCACATACGAGCACTCGCCACGTGTGATATTTTTAAATTTTAGAATTAATTTTTATTTTCACTCTTGCCCTACTTTGTGCTATCAGTATCGGTCTAAGAAATGGTAATTCTAATAATGCTATGATAATATTAGTGGTTATCGACCATTGCTTCTGTAATATGCATGTATAATCATGCATATTGCCAACTTCGATATCAGTTGCCTTACTCAAATGGTACAATTTCGTCTGACATCATTTTTGTAAGTCTTCATCATAGTGACCATGTGCGTACGATCAATTGGTTCCAAAATATCTTCCGTAATTACTTTTATCATCAGTGTTTTATTCTTAACATCACATGTGGATGCAGCGAGGATTTTTGCACTTTTTCCATGGCCGGCGTATAGCCACCAGGTGAGTCCATCAATTTTTCTCATAAACATCAAATAGAGCGGAACTGTCATCTTTCTGGAAAAACATGATCTAATTGAATAATTCCACGTCCAATCCGAAATGAAAAAAATATCATGTTGCCGATTGTTTCGCCGATTTTTTTTTAGGATTACATAAGACCAAGCTTGCATAAAATTCTTAGAGCGATTCGATTTTTTCTCAGCCGGTTATGATTTTTCGAAAAATTTCACTATTTCCACTGAATTTCCATTGAATTTTGATTGCTTGAGAAAAAGGTGAAATAGTTTAATTTAATCATTAGGAGGACATCATTAGAAAAAAAAACCGTATCGCTGTAAAAATTCTATGAGAGCTTGGTCTCTTTACTTATTCTAAAAAAAATCGGCAATGCAATCGGAACCATGACATTTGTTTCATTTCGGATTTGATGTGGAAATGCTCATAGATTTGATATTCATTTTCAATTCAATCTTCATTTGCAATTCATCTTCATACGTTTTTTCGTTCAAGGCTTATAGAATAAATTTGATTATTTGAAACGATTAAATCACTCCTGCATTTTAAAATTTTGAAAGAATTATAAGGAGCCACATTCACATTGGTTGCATATAACCTGATTGTCAATTCTGGAACACCATCTTTATTTACGATTTCTCTTCTTCTAATTTCGGTCATTTTTTGAAGTGCTAAATTATTCACGACAAATATAAATTTTATATCGTCTTTTTGACGCATTATCTCGAACAATTCATAAAATTCAAATGTGTCCCAAAGTGGATTAAGGTCTACTAATACGGCCATTTCATTTCGTTTTGAAACTTGATAAACAGATTTGTATAATGTGGGGCTAATTGATTAAAATCCCCAACCGCTAAAACAGAAACACTGCCAAATGGTTGATTCACGCCTTTTATCTGTCGTAATCGTGTAACTATGTAGCGTAGGGTAGTGCAACCTACCATGGTAATTGCGTAAATTATCAGCAATTGTAAACTGGATAATTTTTCGCGGATGGTATTAGCTAAATCTTCAGACAATTTTGGTAAATTAACTCCATATTGATTATACGGTAATGCAAATGCAGAATGTAATGCTGCACCATTTATTCGAAACGCAGCAATTTTGGGGGCTAATTAGAGATATATTTACGGATATATTCGCCAAAGGACAATCATTATTGTGCAATCTTTATTCGTTACACGAGTGATTGTATCAGGATCAATTTGGAAAGGATCACATAACCGTATCATCCAGTCTAGATCCTTCCCCGCATGACGAATCTTGATGATGTTAAAATGTCTTGATTATTGAGATTGTCAATGAAAGTCAATGGGAAGAAAATGCAATATTAACTTACATAGAATTCGAACATTTCAAAATCTGATTGTTCCAGGTACTTAATCACCAATTATCTATGGGCCTGGCCAAGAGGGGACACGAACTAACAGTGTTTACAACGAATCCAATGAATCTTCACATTCCCAACTACACAGAGCATTCCTTGAGTCATATTTACCCTATTGTTCGTACAAACTTGAACTACATAGACAGAGGAAAAGAAGGGTTAGTGCATCATTTCAAGTCATTCGTCAAAGTGACTGAAATGATGGCTGATACAGTATACTCAAATACTGATCTGAAAGATTATGTGTCACCAAACTCTACTAAAAAGTTTGATCTCGTAATCATAGCATCTGTTTACGTCGATTCACTCTATTATATCTCTCATCTATTGAATGCACCTTTGATCGTCACGGTTACAACACCAGGCTTCGCTTTCAATTATTTCGAAATAGGTAAATAACAGTAATAATTTACAGTTGTGGAGAGTAGAGCAAAGTGGAACGTTTGTGGTCGACTTTAAATTTCGATATCTGTGTTTATACATGGAGATTTCGGGATTTTTAGTCGACGACAAACGTTCCACTTTGACGCATCTTCATCTAATTAAATTGAGAATAGAAGAGGGTGAGGCAAGGAATTGATCGTTGCTAACTAGTGCATTGAGTAATCAAACGGTACCCCACTTTACGTCATTTTCTGATAGTGTGCGTGAATCGATGTGTTTCTCTGATGGCACATTACATAAACTGTCCGAGCCCCTACCAGCTTTACATTGAGGTGATTGGAGTGGTTGGTTACTCAATGGGTTAATTATTTCAGCATAAAGGGTAACAATGCATTCCAGTACGGGAAATATGTTTGGCTTCGTAAAAGGTTCTCTAACATTTTCTTCTGCAATCACTCATTCTTCGAATAATAACATGATCAATAAAAATTTCATGTTAAATTGGTGACGCGTCATATTACAGGTAATCCTACAGTTCCTGCATGTTTTCCGGATGTCAACTTGGGTTACTCCGACCATATGGATTTCCGACAAAGATTGGAAAATTTGCTGCACATAATTCGTCAATGGTATGATTACCACTATGTATCAGGTCCAGCACACGGACGAGTCCTGAGGAAACATTTTGGTGATGTTCCATCAATAGAAGACGTCAGGCGTCGCATCAGCATGATGTTTCTCAATACACATCCACACCTCCATTATCCCCGTCCAATGCCTCCGAACATTTTGCAAATCGGAGGATTAAGAATGGGATTGATGAATAAGACTCTGCCAGAAGAAATAAAAAGCATTTTAGATGATGCCAAGCAGGGATTCATATATTTTAGCCTTGGATCGAGTGTCAATAGTAGTCAGTTAAGATCTGAGATATTGGAGAACATCATCGGTGCTTTCAGTGAGCTGCCGTATCTGATTGTATGGAAATTCGATTCAGACTTACCTCTACATCAACCGAGCAATGTACTCATTTGGAAATGGATTCCGCAACATGGAGTTCTAGGTAACTACAATATTGATTACCAAATACAAATACTGTAAACTAGCCGTAGTGACATGAAAGTACCAATCTACATTTCCCTAAAAAGTGTATATTTTTTATGATGAGGGCGTTTTCGCAAAATTCAACCAGATGGCAGCAGATGAATACGTACTCCATTTGCCGAAAGCATTCTATAAAGATAATCAGATGAATGTTTCTTTGTCTGATCGATTGAAAATTACTTAGCCACGAGGCGTCATTAGTTCCTGAATTGGCCGATAGTTCCCCAATTTATTTGAATATGAGTATATCATTGAATAATATTAGAGGATTTTTTTGTGATGGTGATGGTGGGGACATTAGAATACATGCACAAGCTCTGAAATTCGGAGATGCGGAAGAAGCCTCGATAGCTTAGTTAGTGCGCAAGAGTCCCTGTTAGTCCATAAAAAATAGGTAAAATGCTCGTGAGGAAACCAGTGGACTTAATTTGGACAGAAATTGCATGAGAATCCCAGGAAACTATGTGATTTTTCAGGGGTCTGACTCACTCCATAAGGATGAAAAAAAATAAAAACCGCTCCCAAAAATGCAGGATTGCAAATAACTTGAAAACAAAGGATTACATGGAAAAATGTTTCGAATAAAACGCGTAGAGAATCCAATTTTACACAAAAAAGGTTCTGAAAGTTTTGTCCTTATATTTCATAGTTTGGCGGCTAGGAGCAGGTAAATTTTTAAATGGATTATTTTGGTAATTAATATATTTCATTGCTCGAATGGAACAAAAATTTTGATTATTTTTGTTATGGGATGAGTAAAAAGATTTTTAAAATTTTTTTCCAAATGGTTCACTCACCCAGTTTTGTCCACCCACTTCTAGCCGCCAAACTGTGAGGTGTACAGACAAAACCTTGGAAAACTTTGTATAGAATTTTATCCACTATGCTGTTTAATCGAACCATTTTCCCATTTAACCCTTTGGTTTCCGTTTTACCTATTGATCTTGGATTATGTCCGGCAATCGGGAGATGTGGCATTATACTCCACTAGAGTTCAAATCCGTATTCTTCCGAAGTTTTTTAATTTGCGTATTGTTTTCATGTTCAGCGATCATTGATGCTTTAATGGTCACTTGATTTTTTCAAATCATTCTGAAAATTGAACATTCCATTGAATTCGCAATAGAAAGGTATTTCGAGCTTCAAAATGAGAATTCCATTTATTATTACATAGTGAACAGATAAAATGGTCACTGGTAAAAGTTTCAAGATATTTGCCATGAAATTTCAAGGATACTTTTCTGCCAGTGTATGGGCTATAAACGGAAAATTTATTGTATATAGTAAAATATCATTACCTGAAAAGAGGACATTGTTTATATCCGGGGATTATCTTAATTCAATACTAGGACCTGAAATTGGGTATTGAAAGAATTAAGGATAATCGGGCGAGCCCGGAGGATTGGAAAAAAAGCAGCCATTTTTTTCTTTTTTTTTTACGTATTCTTTAAATGATGGAAAGGCATGTGCAAAGTTGCAGACTACTGGGGAGCATGGTTAATTTATTATTAATTTTTGAAAAAGTGGTCATTTAAGCCGTGATCTTATGGAAATCACCAAAAAAACTGCAAAACCCAAGGAAAAAATGCAGCCAAAGTCATGAAACTCTAAACACATTTAGAACACGTGATCAATGATTTTTTTAAGTGAAAAACATTGTCGCCTAGGAGCATTGTTTATTAATAATAGCGAAAAAAGTACTGAAAAATGACATTTCTACGCACACAGCCCAAACGAGCAGCAACGTCCCAAGTACCGATCGGGTGGGGGTAGCGCGGTCAATTTAAACATCTCTTGAGAGAGAGCGATGAAGCATTGTCATTGGAGCCTCCTCGAGCCAGTGGTACCAGCTCCTGGTAAAAAAAAAAAAACTACCGACGATATTGCCACTTTTTCGCATGGAATAATATTTTTTCATTTATTAAAAAAAAAACAATCTGAAAACCATTCAATGCGTGGAACAGATACAAATAAATTTGATTAGTTCGAAAAATAATTTTTATCCGGAGATACTCCCTAATATTGCCTGAATTTTTAATCCGAATGGGAAAAATTTTTTTGTTCAGCGATTGGTTTTCTGCAGGAAAACAATAGAAACCCCTCTGCCTCACCTCCTACATTTCCTCTTCGCCCGATTATCCTTAAGTGAATTGGACATGGAAAGCTAATTATAATCACAATAATCTTTAACATATTCTAACTGTCAATTTAATACAATTGGTTACAACCTCTTTAATTGTCGTTTAATACTGATCTTAAGCCCCAATGTTATTCGCCCTCATCTATTTCTCTTTTTTTCAGCGCACCCGAATATTAAATTATTTATCTATCAAGGAGGCTTGCAAAGTACTGAAGAGGCAATTGAATGCGGTGTACCACTTCTAGGGATTCCAATCATTCTTGATCAATATTTCAATATGGAAGCATTGAAACGCAAGGGGATCGCAGAGTCGTTGGATTTGTACACGATGACTAAGGGCGAGATCAAAGACAAAATCTATAAAGTTATATCAAATCCAAAGTGAGTAAGCAGTACGTCATTTATTGATTAATAGCGATGATATCAATATAATTTATTCATTCACCAATTAGTTGATAATAAAAATCTCTAAAATAGAGTCTCTAAAATAAGTCTATCTTAAGAGACTTATCTTAGAATCGTTTCACCGACAATGAAACGAAATGTTTGCAATGCCAATGCATTTCATTTAACATATTCAATCAGCCAATTGAGCGGACCACATCCAACTTCATCCATTTTTATATCATTTCCTTTCGAGATATTCATCGCACTCATATTCTCCGTCGGACGAAGATCTTTCAGTCTCAAACTGATTTCTGATGTCTATTTCGCCGAGATCTGTCTAATAATAATAAAGATGTTCTTATTTGAGACGGACGCGCAAGATGGACATCTTATTGTACATTTGTTTCGGAAAGCCCGTCTCTCATCATAGATTTCATCGTCGTTGTTTCCAGCTTCCTCCTTTGACGGACTCTGATAGAATCTCAATTCATTCATAATGGTGAAATATTTCTTGCCTGACTGGGCTTATTACCTCAGATTCTGCGTCGATTCCAGATGTGTTATAATTTCACTTGATTCACGTACAATTGCGCACGCCATCACCTGATGTGCTTTTCTGGAACGTAGTTTTGACTTCTAGGATGATTCATCCGTATTTTTATTTTCACGGTTGGCGTAAACACCGCTCTTCATTTCGACTTTATTTATATCTAGAATGACCTAAATTTCTGCTGAAATAGAAATTCCAAGTCGATTTTTCAGCTTACAACAAGCTTTGACGGTGTGATCTTCATATCTACAGTATTTGCATTTCTTCTGAATTCGATTCTGAATTCGCGCGACGTTACGTTTAGAATTCGATCGAATTGCTTCGTCGTTTCCATTTTTCAATGACATCACATTCTTTTACTGTGTGTCCCTCTTCTGCACAATTGAAGCAGACCTTATGCTTTGACCCTGTGGCTGGACTCTTTGTGCTATTTCTGCATTGTCTTTAAGGTATGTCTCCTCTCTTGAGAAGTCTGGATGCTTGGCTCCTATTACGACGTTGTCTTCAATTTTTGCCTGCTTTATTGAGGCTTTGTAGCTTGGAATTCTTCGGTTTGATAACACACATTACCCTGTGTCCCACTTCGGTTTTACTGCTGAGCAGCATTACCTTCTCGAGTCCCACTGCTATTTTCCGACACTTATGAAATGTTGCAATTCTTACCATTTTCACCACGCGATCATTTGGTTGCTTCAACCCTGATTCGAAACGAATTATCGCTAATTTCATTGCCAACTTCTCGACACAAACTGAAAATGGGCTAACGTTCCCATCTAATCCATGCCGGAGGCTGCAAAATTCCAGATGTAACTCCTTAAGAGTTCTTGCTCTGACACCTATCACTTTTGTACTCCGGTCAGTGTCGTTCTTTTTGCTACTTGGTACCAAAGCGGTCGTAACTTCTATAGATCATTCTCCAACAAGAGGTCGATGGATATTCTGGTTCCATTTTTCCGAACTCGTTTAACAATTTTGATACTACCACTCACAAAATACACGTGCTGTCGTTTCAGAAGTTAGTTAACAACTAATGGTTCTATTCGAAAGGACGCCCTTTAATTGCTAAATATCTAGCCCAAAATTCTGATGGCGCAATCTATTCCTTCCCCGTCTCTCTTCCCTTTGCTACCACATTTTTATGATCTGCTCTTTTCGGCAGAACGTGTCGAGACGCGTTGGCTCTGCATAGCAGACTAGACGTCACCAGGACTGGTAATGGCGCCGAGAAGGGACGGGAGGCCTCATGGGCCCTTTATTCTCCGTATATTACCTGTACCCAAATTTATAACCGCTTGACCATTCAATGCGTCATTCCAAAATCAACGAGTATTCATTCATTTACTTTCAAATGACTAAATTCTCATGAAATGATCATTTCCTGTTGAATGAAATGATAAAATAGAAGAAATATATATCAGAAAAAAATTTAAACCCGGACCGCCGGGTTGGTAAGCGGACGTGATGCTACTCGGCGCAATTTCGCTAACTATTCGAAAACTATATGTTAAGAACTTATATATATGTTATGCCCAAATCTTTCAGACAAAATTTGTCCCTTATTTTTGGGCATCTGCCCCTAGGTCTATGGTGAGGGACACCACTAGTGACACCCTTCAAATACATGAAGACTGGATGTTGTTGGTGTCCGACATCAGCCGGCCTCTCCTTGTTAGTCTATCTTATATAACATAAGTTGCAATTTTTTTAGTTACTCTGGACAATTCATCAATTTCAATTGGATCCTTCTTGGTTTTAACAACTTGATGTAGGTTGCTGTCGACCTTAGGAATGATCTATACCTCGAATTCTTCTTTGAAACGATTGCTGTAATCAAAAACAATTATTCACTTGTTTTGGTTTCTTTCATCAACTGCCATTGTGCGATACTCCTTCGACTCCTTCGAGAAAGACATGATGTGTTATCACATTCTTCTCACTCCTAGCTGACACATTGTAATGATTGCTATTCTTGCATATGAGATATTCCTTTTTTTGATTCTTCAGATGTCACCCAAAAAAAAGTCGGACTGAATCAGACCGAAAAATCGGTCTGAATCAAGTCGGATTGTATCATGCCGGGAATTGACTTGTTTCATGTCGAATTGACGACATGAATCAAGTCGGACTCGGACAGATGCAAACCAGAATATCGGGGTGATTCAAACCGATTTTTCGGCTTGATTCAAACCAATGTCGGCTGGAACCGTTTTTACTTGAAACAAAACACTTCTCGACTCATATCAGACCCGGAATTCGGATTGGCCTAGTCCGAGTCACTCGGTCTGGATCAAGCCGAAAATCGGTTAGAATCAAACCGACGTCGACTTGAATCAGTACTTTTTTTTGGGTGGTATATGGATTTTAGAAAAACTGGCTTTTTCGTTCTTCATCACTTGTAAGGGAACATAAGTCATCAATAATTTTCGGAGTAATTGAGGATGCGATGAATATAACCAAACTCATCTCTCTTCCAAGCCTCATTATTTCAAAGTATTACAATAGCGGCTGATGGAACAAAAAAAAAAGAAAACAATTAGATTACACAAGCGCAAAAGAACCGTCCAAGACAAATGAAATTCTGATGGATACAGAAAATCGGCCCGGGACAGATTTTGGGGTAGAACGGACCTAACACGTCCATCTCGAACGGATGAAACATCCGTAAACTCTTCGAATTTGTAGGGTGATTTCTATCTAACAGAGAACATAGGTAAGACAAAGTTTCTATTTGATTCTTTTCAGGTATAAGGAAAATATGGAAAAACTCGGGACTATTTTACGGGATAGACCTCGACATCCATTAGACGAAGCAATCTGGTGGAGTGAGTACGTAATCAGACACAAGGGCGCTCCGTATTTTCAATCGCCGAGGCTACCTTGGTACCAGCATCACATGATCGATATCTACGCATTGTTTATCGTTGGATTACTGGTTTTATGCTACCTTCTTTGGAAGGCTATACAATTTATTATCATTAGACCTCAAACTCATGTTGGTTCAATTCACAAGAAAGTCTTGACGAATTCTTTGAAATGGGAGAAAGTGAAAAATTCCTGAATAGGTCAGAACTGTGCATCTTGCAATGAGCTTATTCTATTATTCGGGCCCGCACACGGAAAGAATATGACAATTTTTGTTAATACGATACAATACTCTACTCTATTAGTTGACCTGAAAAAAATTGAAAATTTTCGGTAATTTTATAAATTATTGTTTAGGAGGTCAAAATGGCCGGAAATTGGTCCAAGTTGAGATGAATTAATTTTCCCTCCTCCATAATACAATATTGTTCTCGCAATAAATACCGTTCGCATTTAATCTTGGAGTCACATTAAGGACGTAAACAACATCAACAACTCTATGAGACCGTGATTATGCTTTTCTAACGAACAATTCCTCCGCTGTTCTTCTAACAGCTAGAAGTTCGAAAACATTTATACTGTCTAAATAACTGTGAAATCTCTGAGGATACATACTCACATATTATTTCACTTATAGGTATTGCACTCCAACAATTAAAATCTATATTGATGTTTACAGAATGAATCTCTTATGAATCTACGGATTTATCGTCAAAATAATGTTGAGTAATTCCCAGTTCTGAAACAAAGCCAAGTTACCACGCAAATAGCAACTCGATACTTGTCCCGGAGACTCAATTCATCAAGGGAGACTTCTGAACGAATGGAAAGGTCCCCAACGCAATATGTCTAACAATTTTTGCCCAATAGAATAGCTATATTGCCGATTGTACTGAATCACGGAAAATAATTTTTCGAAATGAATATACTAACAAGTCATGGCTTGCAAAAGGTTGTGAATTCGATTCCCTGTGGAACCGAATTTTTCAACGAAAGCCTTTGGCGAGCGGGCGGTTGCTAATAGAGTAACCGGCGGTACCGACATGAGTTTCCTATGGTTTCCCATGCTACTCCTATGATCTATAGGAGTACGAATGCGGTACAGTATAGAATCCACAGCCGCGTGCGTAGGGTTAGATAGAGTGCCGAAAGGAGACCTGACAAGAAAACTCAAAAGGCTGTAAAAAAAAAATTTCATTGATTCTCATTGTTTTCGGTGACGACCTGCAGTCATTGAATTTCTTTGTTTTTCGAAAATCAGTTAATATCAAATCTCTGAAATGTAGACATCAGTTAATCGATAATGGTTTTTCTTACCTGAACAATATCCTCTTTCCAAAAATGAAATAATTAAGTTAAATCAAGCACGAGCACACCGGACAACAAATGGGTAACGGTGTGCATTGTACTGCGTGCGTCAGGAAGGCGAAGTGTTCTCAGGAAAGTATTTTCTATGATTTCTTTTCTTTTGAGATTCATTCTTTCGGACCGATGATATGCCATTAAATAATATTCTTGTATTTTTGGGAATTCAAAAGATAAGTAAAGAGATTCGGTATTTCGTAGAAGATTTCAAATATTCTGAGAAAAAGTATTTTATGCCTTTTTGGCACATTGTTACAACTTCATCGCGACGAATTCAATCATATCCTATTTTGCCATTTGTTCATCGATTTTCTAGGAAATATCGCATGGGACTAGACCAAAATAAAATGATCTTGATTCAAGATTCCGCAGCACCCCTGAGCGCTAGAATATTGTTTTCTCACTAATACAGCAATTCATGAAGTAAATACAAGTAGCCTCCAACTATGTAAGCAATTCGACGTCGAATGGACCTGTGTGCCCCGCTGTGAATAACGACAACATCGAGCATCTCTTACAATGCCTGTTACCTGCATCTACACGATCACACATTCGAAACTTATAGAATAGAACCTGTAAGAAGGCTTAGATAAAGATGACCCCAGTTTGGTCTATTTCCGTGCAATATTTCATAGAATATCGAGGAAAAAATTAAAAAATAGGATATGGTTGGATTCGTTCCAATGAGAGGCACAACTTTAAGGAGGTGAAAAATTGTTGCCATTTGAAAAAACTGACTGCATGCTTACAGCATGAAAACATGAACAATAGAGGATAAATTCCATCTGCACTGAGTGTCCCCCTTCATACCCTACAACTTTCATCTGACATGTTTTGCTGTATGACTCCTCCCTGAAGAAATTTCCAACTGTCCTGTTTCAAATGGGACACACTGTATAAACCTGAGTCGAAATTTTAGTCGTTCTGAATCTTCCCTGTGTCTTCGAAGGCGACGATTCCTTTTGTTCTCGGATTTTTTCCCCCGTTTTTGGTGAGCGACTTTAATCTTCCAAGTCTTCACCACTTTTCAGGAGCGATAGAAATCTCCAGAGCGTCGTCGTTGATCGCTCGACTCCATCTTACTGTGGAAGACAGAGGACGACAAAATAAATATTCGCAACGACAACGGAACCGTAACGACAAAAGTCGTCCATCCGTACGTCCGAGTCTTCGAAAAGTTTAGGGTTCATGAAACAGGTAGAAGGGTCCAAAAGTCATAAAAAAATTTTTTTGAATTCAAATTATTCACATGAAGACTGATATCGTTCTCTCGTCGTCGAAGTATTCAAGAGTTTCGGGACTTGGACAAATTTTCGTGGTTGAGGGAACTTAGAAAAATTTCATTCCAGGGTAGGGCGGTGGGAGCTCTCCATTCTTTTCCGGGGTTTTCCCCTTTTTTATTGAAAAGAGGTAGGAGAATAAACGGGAAGGGGATTGGGCACATTTTCATTGCAACTAGCTATAGTATTTGAATGAAAATATAGCAAAGGAAAAATATTGACCAACTCAGTAATCAGCAGACTGCTAGACTGCCAAAACTAGAAAAAATCAAGAGTGCGTTGATTTACTGCTCGAAAACGTATTGAAAATATTGAAATTATAGTTTTCTTCACTTCTGACTGATACTATATCCGTCTAGTTCAGCCATAGAAAACTCGAAAACTACGAATTCGGCCCTTAATATCTTAATAAATACTTTTTTCTTCAGAATCTCATGAAAAAGGGAAGATTCGAGTGTCAATCAGCAGGCCACGGCGTCTTTCGGCAATCTCATCCTTTCAAAATAATGAAAAATCAAGGCACTGGAATGAAAAAAACCCTTTGACCGTCAACTTCGGAGTGCAATCGAATCTATAAATGAAATATAAGCAGTGAAAAATAACACATCCGATTTATATTTCGAATTTCAAGTGGAATCAACGTAAAGATTAAGATCATGAAAAATATTTGCAGCTGATTAGTGATGGCAATTTATGCAGCGCGTAATTCTTGAATAATGTAGCATAAAATATTATATCATATTATAGGTATTCCCACTGAAACACTGTTAAAATGTTTCAGAGCTCCATGGTTCCATGTGATTTTCAAACAATCTGGATTGTATTATTTTTTAAATTCTCAATCTCCAATGTTTCTACATACTCAAATAAATAAAATAAATTTTAATCCATATGTATATTTTCTTCTATAAAAGAATGGGACCTCCCTCCCCCCTCCCCGAACCACCGGTCCCCGGCCATAAAAATTACACAAAGACAGACATACTGACCGATGTCCCTAAAAATGAAGACTAGAGCGACCAAAGCACGCTGCGTGTCGCTCCAGCTATCATAAACATGAACGATTCTAGCATTCCTCAGATCTTCCTTGGTCTACATCAGTCCAATAACTACAATACCAGAGCCACATTGGAACGACTAGAGTCGTTCGAATTTTTATAACTACTGCCCATAAGACGACCATGGTATTCTCTGTGACTTCCGGTGTCGCTAAAGATATATTGAAATATCGGAGCGATTTGGAAGACATAAGAAAGATTCAGAACGACTATTTTTTCGACTCGGGAAATGAAGGGAATCTCATCAGAAATCGTATATAGCACCCAGTAAGAAAGAAATTCTATACGAAATCATATATGAAATCCTATAGGAAATGTTCAAGTTCTCCACAGGATATCCTATAAGATTTCCAATAGGATTTTTTCATACATAGAGAAACAATTTAATAAATGAAGAATAATAAAACTTAAACGTCACCTCCAGGCAATTGTCATTCGAGGCCCATTCACGGATGTCTCAATAGGGAGCCCAAGTCAAGTAGGAAAGTATTCTAGCTGAAGAGGGCAGGAAGGATAGAAAGGAAGAGAGTAGAGGAATGATTGCAGGTATCGCAGCACGAAAACAAACAACATTTCGCTACAATGAAACGCAATTTCCTGGTGTTACCGTGAAAGGGGGATGAAGGAAGAGAGTACCATATATCCGTTAGACTACGGTATCGTCATCATTCGTCTTACCGGCTAAAAGCTCCTTGGTTACACTCGTCGTTTGCTGCGTTAAACAATCGGACCTCCATCGTATTCATTAAGGAAGCAGCTTCACTCTTTCTTTCTCGGCTTGATGTTTCTTCATATGCATTAGAAACCATAGGGCGCACTCATTTGTCTTTAGAGTGGGAGACAATATTATGATTGTTGGTCGACAATAATTGATCATGTGAATTTGTATTTGTGATTTTAATCTAATTATTTTTTTATATGTTTATTTGTTTAGTGTTACCAAGGTATACTGCTCGATTTCACACCTACACCAGTCGCCTCTTTTTCTTCTCATTTTTCCTCCCTACATTCCGTTATCATGGGCCATCTTCTCCCCGAGTGTGCTGTATATCACACTTGCAAAATACGTATTTTTGCGCAAAGAGTAAGAGGTGGAGGAAACCATTTAAGACTCCAATTCGCACAGTTTGACCGATAGTATAGGGTCCTAGTCTACCTATCTATCACACTGAGGTAAATATAGTTAGCGGGCGAAATTCAGTCACTTCATATCTAATATTCAACATCATATTTAAGATGTTTTGGTGATGATTGGTATAATCTTAGCATTTGAATATCTTCAAAGGTACTATGTACTACTTTAGTGCAATACGTATAAGTCGTGGGGTCTTGGGTATACTATTCTTGTGGTCCTTTCTTATTATGTCTATCAGTTTTTGATCATTTGTAACGGATATAAAGTGTTCCTTCCTTCACTCCATCGTACCTTCTTACGACAACAAAATAACAAATTATAAACAAATTCATGTAAGTCCATTTTCATTACGAAGATATCAACTTTTCTCAATGACTAAGTTCTTGAAAGAACCAACAGGTTGGGACGTTGAAAGAGAATGGCAATTTTGTTCTCTTATTTTCTCCAATCTGTTCGGGCCAATGATTAATTTGTAACGACACGGATCGTCAGTCCGTAATTGATTTTTTGTTTGTAAAATGTGTTTATTTTCATTTTTAAATGAAAAATGAGACCTTCTAAGGCAAAATTGTTAAAAATTAGCCTCTAGGAGACTTCTCTCATCCATGAGAATCGGGAAAGGAAATACTCCAAACCTTTCCCAATTCTAATACCATTTGTCATCATCGACGGTCATAACTCCACGACAACGGGTTGAGTTGAGAAGAGGAGGTCCTGAGAAAAATCTATTGGGACGAAACAACATCCAGACTATCCCGTTTAGGCCATTGGAAAGGAGGATTGGACGATGGCGGCCCTCTACGAAGCCCGTGCTTTTCAAATGGGAGCAGAAGATGTCTTAAACCGAGGATCCATTGCCATCAACCACCGAACAACTATGGTCCAGGGTACCCTGACGCAAGGAACGTCCGGAGGGGGAAGCTCCCCCTCGTCTGACGAGCAAAACCTACAGGAAGTCAGCAAGGGATACTCGAATGTTAATAATATTCCAACTTTGTGGATAATTCACGACATTTAATCTAAAATAATTTTAAAATATCGAGAATATTGATTTATATCCATTTAGGAGTTTTTGAGAAATAATTTTCATGTAAATTAATGGCATAGAATATTCTAGCGTTTAATACTTCTGTTAGAACTTCAACATCCAATCCAATTCCGTGTCTTATGAATTTGGGGGGAGGTTCCTCCCCCAAAACAAGATCAAGCAGGCATATCGGTTGAACCGGCCCAAGCTTAAGGAGAGTCGTCTCCTAGCCAGCGCGAGATGTAGTAGGAGATATCGTCTCCTAGCCAGCGCGAGAGGTAGTAAAATTGTATTGCCTGTCAGATTGGCATTTATTTTGTTTATTTTGAGGTAAATTTATTAATTTTTATTATGGAGGTTGCTGTTTATCCTGGAGCAGGTGATTTCTCACAAATCGATAGGTGGGCAGAGCCGAATTGTTATTAAATTTGAGTGAAATTGTAAAATTGTAGCCTTTGTCTTGGCTATTCTTGAGAAAGCGTCCAAGATGACGACTTTTCTAATTTTTCATTATATTTTCTTGAGTTGAGGTTGTTGTGATCAACTCCTTTGATTAATTCGTTCACTTTTGTCATCTTCAAATAAATTTTTGGTTAAATTTCCGAATTAATTGTATTTTGATGTGAGATATTGATTTTTGATAGATTATCGATCCATTGTTCTTTCAAATTTCTCATTTTTGTCATTGAGGAGGTTCTAAAAGCTCCAATCATAATTTTCTTGTAAATTTCTTCATATTTATCTTTTTTGGAATTATATTGTTGTGCATTTTTCATAAAATTTGTGTTCTCATTGTGTGAGTGTGGAAGGTAAAATTTCAGGCTGGGAGTATCGTCCTCCCTCCCTTTTATAACAAGTAGAGTCTACTCTGATACCTGAGCTACCAGCCATTGTAATTGTGTTAAAATTGTTGATATATCTAAATCGAGAGGAGTCGATGCACTCTCGAAAAATAATCCATCGACTGGCGTCCAATATATTTAATATTTCAATTAAACATAATTCTATGTTACATTCTAAATTTTCCCCGAACGTCACAAATTGATTCATCTAAATATCAGTTCAAAATGGGCCTGGTGTCAATTATCACGCCGTTAATGGTTTGAAGTGTTATCAATCATCTTCGGGTCTATTGTGGATTTTAATTGGCCCAGAGTGGACCTTTCCCTCCGGTACCAGCTCCTTGAACTATTTCTTATTCCCTTGAGACGAGGTCAGTGCGTCAGTAACCGCATTTATCGAGATTCCCAACGATTTGACGTTTGTTGTGTTCATGTCTCCAATTTTCCTTTTCTTTATGATTGTGGCTTGACTAGTGTTTGGATCAATAATTCTTGAATTTCCCCCTGGATAATTCGTTGCGGGTTAATTAAGGGTTCTTGCTGACTTCTCAGCACAAATCATTTTCTTTCTATTTCTCTGGAAACCCTCAAGTGTTATCCTAACCTCTATTTCTCTAGTTCACTACCGACAAGCCGTGTCTTTTTGATCTATTTCACTTCGCTCAGCGTCTCATGTATCTTCTACATCCTGTTTTCTCACTCCAGAATTTTCAGAACAACATCTCCATTCTCCTGATGGCATAGCCATTAGTTTGAGAATCACAGGGCTCTCATTCTCTGGCAAGGGTCAATTGACTTCTGTGGGTCTTCAGGGTGCTGATGGTTGGATCTGTCCTCTGAGTGTTGATTCCGCAGTTGTCCTTATTCTAATACATTCACAAATCCGCTAGCTTAATTTTGCCAAATTGAACGTTCTAAAAATAAGTACTTGAGATCAATTTTCGACGACGTTTTGAAACTCAATTTATACGTTCATAAGATCAACTTTTTGTTTACTGGATCGACAATGTCCTTATATATAAAGAATCCTTATATATAAAGAAGAGTATATAAAGAAGAGCATCGAGAATCTCGAATGAGCACTCGAACAGCACTCGAATGAGAATCGATTGTAAAAAATGTCGAACTCGAAACTCGAACATGAGAACAAGCTTCGATAAGATCATTAACAGATGGCATTGCTAGGGAAATTGGCGCGAATTTCAAAACATATTTCTTATCGGAAATAAAATACAAGTGCATTATCTTACAGCTAGGTAAATTGATGCATATGTTGTGTATTATAAATATGAAAGGGAGCCCCTTCATCTCAACTGAGATAGTAATGCAAGGGGGGGGGGAGAATGCATAAATTTCAGGGCGAAAAATTTTTTTCACCTACTTTTTTTTTTGGCCCGTTGAATACTAATATGGAGGTTCCCAAGTCAAACTCCTGTGAGATTTTTTGTTGTTAACGAATTATTAATAAACAATTGGAAAGCCAACTTTTCCGATGAGAATTTTTTTTCCGTAGAACACACCTGATTTCAACGGGGATAAGTCTTCAAACATTTGTCCGTATTTACAGCGATTTTATCAATAAAATTTCATGAACAAATGATTTTTAAAGTATTTTTCAATATTATTTGCTGAAAATGTTGACTGAAATTTTGTTTTGCATTTCACGTAGTTATATGGGTTTTTCATATGATACGTGAGTGATTTATAAAAAAAATCTACTTCGTTATTTTTTTTTCAATTTGTTTAAATAAAAGACGAAAAATATAAATTTTTATTAAGAAAATTTTCTTTTCTGAATATTGCAGATATTTTATTGAAGATAAGTCCTTATGATTTTTGCCTTTAACTCGACCGTTTGTTGAATGAAAAATGATAAATAAATTCGTTGATCGTTGTTTATCACTTTTTATTTAACAGACAGTTGACTTGAGGGGAAATATCATGAGGACTAACCGTCCTTGAAATATCTTGAATCTTCAGAAAAAAAAGTTTTCTCATTAAAAATCGACTTTTTTTCATCTTTCGTTTAAACAAATTATTAGACAAAAATAATCCAGTTTACAGGAAATATATTTCTTCATGAATCACTTACGTATCATATGAAGAACCTATGCAATTATGGGAAATGCGAAAAAAAGTTCCAGTCAACATTTTCAGTGAACACTATAGAAAATACCTTGATAATTATTTGTTGAATCAAATTGCTGTATCTCAGAAACTACTGGGCCGATTGAACTGAAACTGCGCCTAAAAATGCTCCAAAGTAATACCAATTATGTGACGAAATTTTAGATTTCAAGCTTCAGCTTTAGTCCTTTTTGTGGTTTTTGGTAAAATTTTGTAGTTTTTCGTTTCATACCATTCTACATAATTTCCAAGCAAAATTAGCGAATCGAAAAATCGACCGATTACAATGCTTCCATTCGGAAGCAAAAATTACAAGAATTGCTGGATTTTATAGAAGGTTAGGAAAATTTCAGATTATTTATCGAAGGTACAAGTTCATGGAATAAAGGGAAAGGCGACGACTGAAAAATCTGGACTATAAGAAATTTTGGAATGAATGTTTTGCCCTTTGAATAGAATTCAGTTCAAAATTATATTAAAAATCTTATTCAGTGAGCCTAGAAATTCCACATTAGTGAATCACTTATTGAAATATTGAAATTGAATAGGTAATGAACCGAGATGCATCGTTCTCATTAATCTGACACTCAGTACAATGAGAACGACGATGAATAATTAATTTTGATAAAAATGAAAAAGAAAAAAAGGAGAGCCGGCATAATGAAAGGGCATCAACGTCGCGGCTGCACTCTGATTGGTTGAAATGAGAATAAAGAAAATAATTTTTAAAAATACGAGAGAAACATCCAATGCTCTCAACACTTCTACAAATCCTTCGTGTTACATGAAAAAAAATTCATAAGATTTTGGAATCTTATGTAAAATTTGACTAAATTGCAGATGAATGATCCAAGTTTCTGATTGATGGAATCCTTGAATGGAATAGTGAAGAAGATCATGAATAAGGAGAAAATACTCTGAATTAGTGAAAAGGCATTAGAATTTGTTGGATAATTTTCCCAGACAAATAATTGAATGCTTTTGCAGGGGAGTGAAAGGGGATGAAGGTGGAGGCAAAAAATTGAAAATTCTGGGATATATTGAATTTCATGATTATTGTGTCAGACTCTGAAGGGAATTCCGACTTGAATTACAATTGAAATCGAGAATATAGATTCAGTGAGCACAGAAATTGAAAATTAAGAAATCACTTATTGAAGTATTGAAATTGAACAGGTGGTAAACTGACATGCATTGTTCTTATTAATCTTAATATTCAGAACGATGAAAATGCTGATAAATGATTAATTTTGGAGAAAAAAGGAAGGAAATAGAGAAAAAAAAGAGGAGAAAGCATAATAAAGGGGCATCAACGTCGTGGCCGCTTGCGGCCGCGGCGGCGCTAGTTGTATAATATTCTTGAATCTGCCAGCATTTATCGTCTCAAAGTCGATTTCAACAAGAAAGAAAAATGAATCGCCGTAGGATGGGCCGCTAAACATACGAATATCCACAAATATGTAAAAATCTCACCACCTTACGACGTCTTCACCTCGAATCGATTGTCACGATAATTTCATTATTATTCAAGCAATTCAGATGGTATTTAATTTTCTGCGACGTTATCTTTATTTTTCGATTTGCATTTCATTCATACGAAATAGACTCGTATTCCCCGATTCGACTTTTGTTCCTGGCTTCCTTTACTTTTTTTTCACTTCTTTCGTTATTTTTTATCTCTCTCGTCGTCTTGAGTCGCTTTAAATTCCCGGTGTTACGAATCTGCATATCGTTATCTTTTTCCAGAGGCGACGCTATTATTCGGGTTTATGACCAGACGTTTGTCGGTGAAAATTTTTTTTTCCCTTTGGTTCTTTTTATGAATTGCTTATATCCGCCCGGTGCACTGGGCATTGATTTGATTCAATAACTCCACAGAGAAGGAATTGGATTTTCAAAAGCAATATTATTGAAACAGCAATAAGTTCAATTTTTATGAGAATCATCTCATTTTCATAAATTCAATCACTAAGAATATAATTCGTTTATTTTTCCTTCGGTACGGATAGGAAGTTATATCGGGAGCATGAAGAATACAGGTAAGGAGGCTGAACTGTAGCGGTCAGAAGTTCTGACCGTGGGACACGGAGGGAGTATAAGTTAGTAATTCCTCTTATGGCCATAGGACAGCACTTTCGTCTACCATGTATCACACGTACACAACCGCTGTTTGATGTATTTGTGGCTTTGTTTACTCTTCAAAGTTGACGTTATTATTGTTGGATTTAATTCNTGAGAGATCTCGGTGATTTCTTAAGGTTAACTTACCAGGAGAGCTATCGGGTTCTTTCAAAAGAGGAATAATGGAGGGTATGGATGAGGGGAGATCTCGGGAGGTTTTTGGGGGGTATCTATAGTGGAGTTCTCGGGGTATTTCTAAGGGGGAAGGAGGGAGGGGAGGGTGTTTAATGGGGGGTATGGTCAAGGGGAGATCGTGGAGGTTCTTTGGGGATAACTCGGCAGCGCAGTTCTCCGAATTTTTAGAGGGGGCGGGGGGGGGGTCAATGGAGGGTATGGTTAAGGGGAGATATCAAGGTTTTTTGGGGGTTACTCTCCAAGGCAGCTCTCTGGGTCATTTCAGGGGGTGGCGAGTCAATGTAGGGGATGATCGTGGGGAGATCTCGGGGGATTTTTGGAGGGTATCTTTTCGCATGAGCTCTCAGGGTCTTTCCAGGGGGAGGTCGATGGGGATAAGGTCAAGAGGAGGTCTTTGAGGTTTTTTGGGGATAACTTTCCAGGGCAGCTCTCAGGTTTTTTTAACCCATTGAACAACCTCACAGTATCCCACTCTTCGGAATTTGGTGGTAGTATGCGTGCGCAGCTGAGCATTTCTTATGGCGCACTGATACGTTGAGGGGCTCCCTACTCTCCTCGCACCGATACCTTCAGTGACTTACATTGTTCAATGGGTTAAGAAGGGGGGGGGGTCAATGGAGGGCCCGGTCAAGGGTAACATTCCAGGGCAGCTCTGAAGGTGTTTTAAGGGGGGGGGGCAATGTAGGCTGTGGTCAAGTGGGATCTCGGGAGTTTTCTGGGGGTATCTTTCCAAGGGAGTTCTCAGGCTTTTTCTAGGGGGGGGGATTAATGGGAGGTATTAATGGGGGGGATTAATGGGAGGTATGGTCAAGGGGAGAACTCGGAAATTTTTTGGGAGTATCTTTACAGAAAAGCTCTCAGGGCTTTCCGAGGGGCGGGCATGTTAATGAGGGGCATGGTCAAGGGGAGATCTCGGGATTTTTTTGAGATATTTACAAAAAAAAAATATTTGCAGTCCATGGGTTGATGAAGAACTTGGGTCACAATCCCGAATTACTTTTCTAATCAATCTTTCGATTGTATGTTTCAAATGTCAAATATCGTCTAAGAACCCCAGGAATCTCCTCTTAGCCATTTCCTCTGAAAATACCCTAGAAACTCCTCTGAAAAATGTTCCGTGAAAATCTCGGCGATCCCCCTAGAAAAATCCCCCTAGTTATCCCCTCAAACCTACTTTGAGAAATGTTCCCCAGATTTCTCCGGAATTTCGTTTCAACCATACTTTCGAGATCTCCTCTTGACCACACCCCTATTGACCCCTGGAAGCAACCTCAAAGAACCCCTCGGGATGTCCCCTTCATCATACACTCCTTGGCAAATCCTAGAAAGATCCAGAGAGCTATCCCCAAAAGTGATCTTCAAAATCACGCGAGATCTGCCCTTGACGATCCCCTTCATTAATCCACTCCAGAAAGACCTTCAGAGCTGCCCTGGAAAGTCAAACCCAAAAAACTTCCGAGATCTCCCCCNATAGAGGGTATGGACGAGGGGAGATCTCGGGAGGTTTTTGGGGGGTATCTATAGTGGAGTTCTCGGGGTATTTCTAAGGGGGAAGGAGGGAGGGGAGGGTGTNGAACCCCTCGGGATGTCCCCTTCATCATACACTCCTTGGCAAATCCTAGAAAGATCCAGAGAGCTATCCCCAAAAGTGATCTTCAAAATCACGCGAGATCTGCCCTTGACGATCCCCTTCATTAATCCACTCCAGAAAGACCTTCAGAGCTGCCCTGGAAAGTCAAACCCAAAAAACTTCCGAGATCTCCCCCCGAGTATATCTTTCATCAATACCCCCTCGAAAGGCCCTGAAAGTTCCTCTTGACCATATCCCCTATTGACCCCCATCCCTAGAAAGATCCTGGGAGCTGCCCTAGAGCTGTCCTGGAGAGTTACCCTTAATAAAACCCTGAGATCTCCCCTTGTCATTATCCCCATCGACCCCCCCCCTGGAAAGACCTTGAGAGCTCATGCGGAAAGATACCCTTCAA
>NW_021680350.1:93102-94128 GCF_001412515.2 Diachasma alloeum
CCCCTCCCTTAAAAGACCCTGAGGGCTGTCCTGGAAACTGACCCCCAATATCTCCCCTCGACCATGGCCTCCATTAATCCCCTTTTGAAAGAACTCGATAGCTCCCCTGGTAAGTTACCCTTAAGAAATCGCCAAGATCTCCCATTGACCCTCTTCACCCAATTCGCGTTCAAACGCTTTTCCTCACTCTGTCAACAAAATAACCCTCCAATCAATGAATTATGGCAAATTCCAACATCAATGTTTCAATTTCTTCCCAACCCTACTTGTCGCTCACTTCAATCACCTATTTGGAGCCAACTTCTGATAATAGCCGTTTTCGTAAATGAAGTCTCCGGCCTTAGTTATAATCGAATTCCATTATTTATAATCGAATGACTGGGGGCAATTAGTGAGAAAAAAAAATAAGGCGGGTGTGTGCATTTCTTGGGTGTAAATCGGGAACAATAAATTAATTACATTAATTGTTTAGGCTCACTCTGCTATATTTTACCCCCTCCCATCGTCGTGTAACTGGGCGATTGAAATGCCACCTACAACACTTGAGAAGCCCGGATTGTGGTTCCATGTGCCATGCACGGAGTTCGGCCTCCTTATCTCTATTTTTCATGATCGGCAGGATGGATTTCAATGTGGAACCTGTGATAGCTATGGGACGCTCCGAAAGATGGAACCGCCCGGTCTACGCAGATATTCTATCAAAGAGGATAGACCTGAGTAGAGGCCCGGATCGGGGGGTTTGACTGACTTCAAAAATGTTAGTTGGTACCCCATGGGAAAGGCGGCGTCCCGGTCGAATTGTCGGTAAATGTGAGTCGGGTGCGTGAGTAACTCGGCAGTAGCAGTCCCGCTGTGACAGGGACAGGTTCGGAGGGGGATTTTTGTCCTCCTTGTACTCAATGTTTACTTTATGTTTTTCAGTTGATTTATTCGCCGACTAATTAATATTAAGGGATGAAACAAAGACTGTTCAATGGAGAATTAAATTCCCCATCCATCAACCCCCGTTTCATCCCTTAATCTCTG
>NW_021680350.1:95789-111389 GCF_001412515.2 Diachasma alloeum
TTTTTCATAGCGCCGCGACTTTCGTCGTAGTTTTAATTTTTTTATTAGAGAGATTAAGGGATGCAACGGAGNCCATTAGGTTTTTCATAGCGCCGCGACTTTCGTCGCAGTTTTTATTTTTTTATTACGGAGATTAAGGAATGAAACGGGCGTTGAAGGATGGGGAATTTAATTCTCCATCGAACAGTCTTTGTTTCATCCCTTAATATTAATTAGTCGGCGAATAAATCAACTGAAAAACATTAAGTAAACATTGAGTACAAGGAGGACAAAAATCCCCCTCCGAACCTGTCCCTGTCACAGCGGGACTGCTACTGTCGAGTTACTCACGCACCTGACTCACATTTACCGACAATTCGACCGGGACGCCGCCTTTCCCGTGGGGTACCAACTAACATTTTTGGAGTCAGTCAAACCCCCCGATCCGGGCCTCTACTCAGGTCTGTCCTCTTTGTGTTCTATTCTCGACTCGAGAATCTCGAGTTGTGTTCTCACATGGTTCCGCATGTGGAAGTGCCGGGCTCCGCACTTCGCATGTGTGACCGTCGATTTCCGCATTTCGAATGTGCGAACATCGGTTTCCACACTTGGGTCTGAGTTTCAAACTTGTCATGTGCGACCGTGAATTTCCGCACATGACATTTTATTTCCACACATAATATTTTGCATCAACGGACATCACCGTACACACACCTCGCTCTAACTGCCCTGATATTCATTACAGTTTCCAAAATGAATAAAAATTCGAAAACGGGTAAGGCTAAAACAGCGAAATCTAAGAAACACGAGGATGATATCGGTCAGCGTGCTTCCAATGCATTCAAAAAACAATTGGAGGTGTTGGTTGAGTGGGCTAAAGCTGTCCCAGAATTATCAAATGCGAAATTAACAAATGATGTAACAAGAGCAAGAATCAAGCAACTGTGGATTAAAATTCAGGGGCAGCTAAATGAAATGCCCAGTGGTACCGAAAAGACTGTAGAACAATGGAAAAAAGTAAGCCAATAAACGTTATTTTTAAGTTAAGTATGGGCTGATGGATACGCCACTCACTGATTCCAAACACATGCAATTTTTAGGGTCTCAATATATAATTTTCACATTTTTCATGCACACAGATTCAAATGATAATTAGCGATTATCCAAGCTAGAATCACTAGTGTTAAATGTCTTAAAGGGGAATTCAGTCGCGAAGCAGTAAAAGGGTTGAAGTTTGTTTTGATCATTCGCCAGTTTTGTATAAATATTTCGTTATCTAAGGGAGATAATGAAACCTGAAGACATTTTTTGTGGAGTTAATTGAGGGCTAAAAAAAAGGTAGCACAAAAATTATGCTATCTCTCTTAGATTTCGAGATATTCAACTTTTTTTTTTATTTAATGTGATTGAACATTTTTTTAATGCGATTGAACATTTGATATTCATTGCTAAACTTTTCACTACCCTATGTTACCCATTTAAATTGAAAATACGTCTTTTTTTGTAAAAGCATGACCGATAAAATTCAATATAAGAACGTTGAAAATTCGATAGGAAATTAAATTTTTCCGTACGTGATTCCAACGATTATTATTTAAAATTTAAAAGATTTACAAAAAGTTCATACCATTGTCAAAAATTTCTCATCACCGGAAATATTACCCATTTGAAATGACCACAAAATTTTCTCAAAACATACGAGATTAAATAATTCCATCCTTCCACAGACATCCATGTATAAAATAAAATCATATAAATAATTTTGTGAATTGGTTTAAAATTCTGTTGAATTTCTACTGAACTTTCTGCTTTCTATAAACTTTCGGACAATTCTGTTGATAAATTCTGCAGCTTATCTGCGCGTTTTTTTCCAATTAAAATTTTCATAAGTAAATATTTCATGGAAAAAATCACTAGAATTTGCTTTTGCCACATGGCTTATTCTATTGGGATAATTAGTGTAGACATTTCTCGGCTCAAATTTTTCATTTTTTTATCAGATATTTTAAATTGCAAGAGCAGTAAAATATAGTACTTAAAAACATGCAGAATTTATTTCTCCTTTCTTTTACTAATGTATCATCTATTTCAGTCACTGCATGACCGGGTAAGGATGGTGAAAGCTAAAGTCACTGCAGTAAACAAAAGTTTGAATAAAACTGGGGGTGGACCTGCAGATCATGTGGATTTGACTCCAGAAGAGGAACAGACATTGGCAGCCCTAGTGCCGAAATTATTAGTGACTGGCAATAACGACATTCTGGAATCAGTTGCTATTTTTTCTGTGAATATTCTTGGAAATTTCATAATTTCGTTCAGACTAATTTCAAATGTTTTTACTGTAGGAGAATGAGGAGGATGTGGATGGAGCTGGTGCTGACGAGGTTGATGCCACTGTTGATGATAAAGACGATGAGAATAATGATGATGAGAAGAAAGTTTCTGTGGTGGACTTCAGTCAAGTCACTCCCTTGACACGTGATTCTTATGCTGATGCCAAGTTGGACGATTTAGAGAAACCTGATGTCAAGGAAATCGACACAAAATCTGATGCTGGAGGATTAATCTCAAATCCTGAGGCTCCCCTGCCTAACATTGAGGTCCTCATGATGGAGTTTGAGTCCTCCCTGTCAAAAGTTGAGCCCCGTGAGCCAAAAACAGAGTCAGTAGCTTGGAATAGCCAGGAGCCTATCCAACAGACCAAGCTGGAGGTACGGAATGGAGGGGCTCTGAATGTTAAAAAAGATAATCATCTAACTGAGCTCAATGCAGTTAAAAAGACAAAACCTCCAGGATCTGTCATTAATCCTTTTAAAGTTACAGTGAAAACGGAAGATGCAGGTAACGGTTTTCTGTCATATTTGTGGTATATCATGTTAATTAATGAGAATAGTTCGAATCCTCTTTCATTTCTCGCAGCGTTTCCCAGCAAAAAGAGGTCAATGGCAGTACACCGCCAAGATGCATCATTGAGAAATTCAGAGAACATCCTGGCGTTGTTTAATGATGAATTACAGATGAAGAGAAAATATTTTGACCAGCAATTATACCAGGGTGCCAAAAAAGCTCGAGCTATGATCTTCCAGTCCGGAGTCCTGAGCAACATCAGCAACAAGCTATATAATCCGTGGTGATTGTTCTTCGGATTTTTTCTATCAACAAATTCTTTTTCTTTCTTAATTGGTGGACTGGTAACCTGTCAATAAATGTTTCTTTTTCATTCATAGTCATAACTGTCTACTTGATATTATTAGGATAAATGAATACTCGATAAAATATCGAGAGACTTTCATAGTTGATAGAAACATGCTCAAAAATATTTTTACATTGTATCGAGCATTATTTGATTAATCTTCCTTTTTCGATCCAGAATTTATTTGTGTTAATTATTTGAAACAAATCATTCGAAACAAATTATCTCAGGACATAGAATCAACAATCCTTGTGGTCCTGGGATCAATTTCCAGCCAAAAAAGTCTGTAGTTTTTATTATTATTCGTTATCCAGAAAATTCCCTGATTAATAATTTCTTAATGTTTTTTTTGTGATACATTACCAATCTATCAGAGATTCGCGTTTTTATAATCTATAAAATCTATATATGAAGATGAAAATATTTTCTACTGTATAAGTACAACATTGATACTGTCAATGACTGCCAAAAATAAGTATGGGGCTGGTTGATAGTACTCCAAGATGGCTGTGTTCAGTGCAAATAAAAAATAAGCTAGACGTTGAAGGTATGATAACATATTAAAATGTAGAAGTATTGTTAATGATATAAGAAGCGGAGATAATGAATCTGGTGAACTGAAACCGTAAGCGAGAGGTTGTAGCAATGATAAAAAATTGAGTTATAGAAGATGGTAAGATGAAAATACTTTAATCCTTGAAAAAAAAGACAAAGTAAGCCTAATCATTACAAAAAGGGGAAACTAAACTGTTCGTATGATGAAGTCCTAGGTAATAATTAGATAATAAGCATGAACACTGTTGATAATTAATGAAGGAATATTGATAGTGGATTGCTGAGGTAAATAACCATTTGTGTTTTCCACAAAAAATATTTGAATAAATAAAAATGCATGTTAACATCATGTTCGTTTTTTAAACTTCATTATGTTTCTCAAAGCCTGCATGAAATCAATTTCATGAATAATTGATAACAATATTGGTTTTCTAAATTCTCCCGGTCCGTTATGATTCTACATGTCCTGTTCAGTCCCTAGTGAACCACCGTCTAACGATCCGATCTCGAAGTGTTCTACCTGCCGCTAACTCTGGATTAACACGTCGCCTAAGCACATTAACTTCGTCCAGCTCCTCATCATTAAACATTCCATAATCTTCATTGTCCACATAGGGTTCATCCTCTCCAGCCGGAAAAAGGAAACCCTCCGCTATTGCCATGTTGTGAAGTATGGCACCAGTGTTGGTAATTTTCGCAGCAGTTGTAGGGTCGTAATGAAGGACCCTATGTTTCAGAAGACAACGGAATCTCATTTTAAGAATACCATTAACCCGTTCAATGATCGATCTGGCTCGACAAAACACGTTGTTAAAAGCAGCTTGAGGGGAGTTTTCTAATGGATCTTGGAATGGTGTCATGAGCCGCGGTCTCAGTGGATATCCTGCATCCCCTAGAAATGTTTGATACCGTCTAATCCATGATTTTTCCTATTGCCCCATATTCCATTGATTACAAAAAATGCATAACTCCAAATAAATCTGGTGAAGATGATGTAATATTTATTTACTTATGGTGTTTTATTTATTTATGATGTAATAAATCAATCTGTACTCAATGTTACCTAGCAAATAGAAGGGTTCACCATGATAATTGTGCAATCGGCGCATCAATGGTTCAACATTGCTGTTGTTCCAAATTGCACAATCGTTTGCACTCCCAGGATATCTAGCATTGATGTTAAGAATTGTGAATTGAGCATCACAGATCTGTCAAATGAAAAAAAAAATAAAGTAATAGGAGAATCGGAAAGAGGAAGGAAACTTATAATATCGTTAAGCACTTGATTTACTTAGCAATTGAACATTCAGAGAGTGATATCCTTTACGATTCACGTAAATATTCTCAGGATGAACTGGGTGGTGAACATTAGGAGGAACAATTGCCACGTGAGTTCCATCGATGCAGCCAATTGCATGTGGAAAATTAAATCCACGCAAAAATCTATAAATTTATCAACTTATAAGAGAATATATGGCATTATAGTGAGTAATATGCAGAACTTTGAAACAACCACACACCGATCACGAGATGCTCGGACTTCGTCGATGTTCCTGTAGAACCACATGCTCTTCAAAAATTTCTGGACGATTGAAAACTTCAATGACAGTGTGGATGGATCGACTCACAGATGGTTGACTGATAGCTGAATATCGACCCATCCCAATATCCAACTGATAGGAACCAGTTGCAAAAAACTCAATGCTTTAAGCACCTGCAAACCATGAATAGGTTCAGGAAAATCGTTAAAACAATTCAAACTGTTTAGAGAAACAAAGCAAGTCATTAAAATTTAGGCGTTAATTCACTCATTAAAAAAAAAAACAAGTACACAGTCATGAATAATTATCCAAATTTCGAATAGAATATCAAACTGCAATCAACGTTATATTTTATTAATGAATTGTACAATTCACAATTAATTCTTTTCTTAATGAATTATAGACTTCAATGTAGTTCGGAGATGCAGCCTCTAACGAGAATATGTAAAGTCAGATTGTAGGGAACAATAGGAATTATTAATGAAAGAGAAAATCTCACACAACTCTTGTTAAATCCACTCGTTCTTTAGATAATCACACAAATATCGTTTAATTCCCCATTTAGTCGTGAAGAAAGGTTAGATATAAACTTCAATGAATGTTGATTTTTTCAATAATTATCTCTACATTCAAGGAACATGCAAAAGTTTTCCTCATAACTTCTTTGGGGTTTGTAGATTTTTATTCAAAGAAAATGTCAGGAGGGAATTTCCACAGCCAATTTACATCACTGCATCGTTCTTACCTCGCGCTATTTTAATAATTTTTTTTTTGATATTGTGTAAGTTGAAATGGTGATACGAAAATTTATATTCATTCGCTGTCACTTCGTTTAGAACTTACAAATCGTGACAATTTTACTTCATTAATTATTCTTTTATTACTTACCTTGGTTTGAATATCCAACGCTGAACGCCTAATCGGACCTGGTTCATACTGACCGACAATATCAATTAAATTTGATACTCTCTCTTTTGTCAAACGAAAAATTTTAATGAAATTATTGTTTGTGAGCTCCTCAAATGGGTTAATCCTCAAATGGGTTAATCAGTTCTTCAGAAAACCTCATAATTGTATTGAATTTTTGGAAAACTCCCGAATTATCTTACATTTAGGAAAAAAATTGACAGTTCTGATTTTTTTGGAAACCTGCAACCTTCCTCGAAGTTTCTATAATTCATTCCCTATTCACCCCCTTAGAGATGGATTTTGTAACGAACCTGAAACACGTATTTATTAATTTCTAACAATCTCTTGATGAGTGCTCACATAAACGGTAAAACCTACTTTAAAATTTTCATATTATTAGTTTCAATAGTTTCAACTTTTGATTACTATCTTAATCAAGCTGAAGGGCTCTCTTACCATATTTATAACACAATTCCGGCTGCAATGTTCATTTCGCCTTTTTTCCCATCGGACTCAGAATTCCTTTCTTCCATTCATTGTTTATAATCATTGTCATTGCAAAAAGTAGTGCGACTGATGAAAATGATGTGCCTCAATTTATTAAATATGAAATATTTATATTGCAATAAATAATCTGCGCATATGCTAATTCCTCTGCTCACTGAATAAAATTTCAATCATAATTACAATCCAATTTCTACTCGAACATAATTCGAAGAGTAAATTGCCGAAATTCAATGTTTGGTGATACTCTGGTAAAAGTGCTTGCCAACACCGTGATACAATTTTTCAATCAGTTCACTCGGTAATTCAATTAATCTATTGTTCATATCATCACCCTGGCGGATCCCCCGATTGAGATTCAATCGACTGTCGATTGTAGAATCGAGTTGATCAGTATATCGATTCGTATGCGAGTGTAGTTCGATTCAGATCTCAGATTATTGATGGAATCGAAAATGAATCGACTTCATAGGAAGTCGATAGGTAGTGAATTTCAAATGACAAAAATTTATTGCACCAAAACTTGAACGGCTCATGGGGTGGTCGATTATGAAAGACTCCTTACGGTCGGACCAGGATCGACTTGAAGAAAGTCGATTGTGACTCGATTGTCCTCATTATTCAAGTCAATCGACCCACAATCGACAAGTTATTCAGTCGTTTCATATTAGTTTCTTATACTTAGTAAATGAATCGACTCGCTGTCAAGTCAATGGTAGCTCGATTGTCCTCATTATTCAAGTCAATCGACCCACAATCGACCAGTTGTTTAGTCGTTTCATAATAGTTTTCATAATTTCAGTGGGAGAATCGACTGATCCTTGAGTCGATTATTACTCGATTGACTTCATATTATTCACTTATATGAAATGACTCAACAACTGGTCGATTGTGGGTTGATTGATGTGAATAATATGCAGGCAATCGAGTCACAATCGACTTTCGTCAAGTCAATCCTGGTCCGACCATAAGCAGTCTTTCATAATCGACTACCCCATGAGTCGTTCAAGTTTTGGTGCAATAAATTTTTGTCATTCGAAATTCACTGGCTATCGACTTCCTATGAAGTCGATTCATCTTCGATTCCATCAATAATCTGAGATCTGAATCGAACTACACTCGCACACGAATCGATATACTGATCAACTCGATTCTACAACCGACAGATCCACCAGGGCAACATAATTCCCCATTTAGAATATTGTCACCTCATGTTTTCAGCACCAAATTTTGGAAATTAAAACGTAAAATGACAATTTGACTTCTGCTCGATTCTTTTTTGTGAATCTGAAATTCATGTTAATGTGTCAGATATTATGAAAATATCATCATTCCTGTTCTCTACTGTTATGGAATATTCAACCACAGCTANATCTATTGTTCATATCATCAACATAATTCCCCATTTAGAATATTGTCACCTCATGTTTTCAGCACCAAATTTTGGAAATTAAAACGTAAAATGACAATTTGACTTCTGCTCGATTCTTTTTTGTGAATCTGAAATTCATGTTAATGTGTCAGATATTATGAAAATATCATCATTCCTGTTCTCTACTGTTATGGAATATTGAGCCACAGCTGTTCATTCATAACTGAATTTCTTTTATTCCTATATTATTATTATTCTTTGTTCAACGTGAAAAAATCTATCATCATTTGCACTGTAGTGCATTCAGATTCTTCTGCACTTCATGTAAAAAATTTCATAATAAACTCATAATTATAGTTATTGATTCTAATCAATTTTGGGGAAAACCTTAGTAAACGCAACATTAAGAAAGTTGAATCATTCTATTACCCCCGACCTAAGTGATTAGAACAATTATAATTGGTTTATCAATCGAAAATACAGAGTAAGAAATTGGGTGCAGAATATTCACGTTTTCAATGAAAATTCAAGCAACTTTTTATTTTCATACTGTTAAGAAATGTTGAATTCCATTAAATTTTCAGTCAATTTTTAAATTTCATGACTTTCCTCTCTCAATTTAACTTAAATGTCTTGCTCCTAAAAATTACCACTGAACTATCCATGAATTTCAATTTTTTTCAACAGTATAATTGCTAGGAAAAAATGAAGTCGACTTTCTGAAATACACTAATGAAATGATTGGAAAATCACAATTTTCGAAGACCATACAATCGTTTTTTATATAAATAATCCAATAGCAATCAATGTTTCACTCAAAGAATAATTTTTTTCGTGTAACGGGACCTGAAAAACCCCATCCTCGCCTTCGACTCGGAAGGCAATCGTGCACGTGGAGGACGGTGATCTGTTTTCCAAGGCTCGGGCATGTAATGTACTATTCCTGAATTATAATGAATTGTTCCGTTTTCACAATTTCACCAAAAATTAATTCCATGGCAAAAAAATCAATATTATTTGATTTTGTGATATAAGTATTGATTTCATTAAACAAACCATCGAATAACCAAAATCGAATGAAAAATTTAAAATTGAATATTTTTAGATTTTCTATTTTTTTTTTCAAATCATTCTCGACATTCAAGTTCATTAATCATCTATAATTTAATCTTGTCAGCTCGTAACTTTTATCACCAAAAAATCATTTCCCATTCCACTAATTATAAACAAATGCGTGTATGATAGAAAATATGCACTGATGTATTTAATGTATACACGGTTTTCGTTTCTTATTCGAGGTTAGAAATCCGATTTGTAATTCTAGCGCGCTTTCGTAAATAGCACTG
The DNA here is from genome assembly GCF_001412515.2 of Diachasma alloeum. Taxonomy (NCBI): domain Eukaryota; kingdom Metazoa; phylum Arthropoda; class Insecta; order Hymenoptera; family Braconidae; genus Diachasma; species Diachasma alloeum. Next base: position 105,189 of record NW_021680350.1, read on the forward strand.
TCGCGGCCGAATTGCTCATTCTCATGAAAGTTCTCATGAGAATGCGTCTTTCATCCGCCGCAATGACTCTGAAGATAACATCATGTGGCAATTTATTTGAACGACACTCTATTTCTGTTTCATACGTCCATGATCGAACACGTCCGTTCGACTTCGACTTTCGGTGAATCGATTCGACATTCTTCAATTCGAGTTTTCATTCGGCAGCCATTGTACTTTCCTTTATATATAAGGATTGAATATGATGCCTCCAATATTATTCGGATGATTCAATTATATTTCTCAGGATAGTTTTCATTTCAAATGAAAATTATCAACCAATTTGAAATTTCAATGATTACCTCAATTATTTTTGAAGAGTGATCTTTTTTGACAAGAATCTAAATTTCTACTTAAAGTTTCCAATCATGAATTTCAATTTGTGATGAAGATGAAAAATTATTCAATTTAATACAATAACTAGATTTTTCATTTTTTGATAACAAGAATTTCCCCACCAATGCTCACGTCAGTGTGAACACAAAGCTGGTGGCAAATCCGCTTGCCTAATTAAGCGCTAATTAAATGGAAAATTAATAAGATCGCATTCGAAGGGAGTGGAAAATCCTATAAGCCACCTACAATGTGGAGGAAGTGCCAGTAATGGTGCGCTGCGTGCCAGCCAAGGTGAGGGTAACTTTACGGCTTGAGGGGAATGCCACTGAATGAAGAATGAAAAGGAGTATAGGTGGAGTGCTCACTCTCCTAAATGATGATCATTCAAAATGAACAAAATAAAGAAAAAATACAGTGAGGAAAGAAATACAGGTGAGGGGAAAGTTTTTGTCAGAAAAAAACAATGAAAGGGGTGGAGAGGGAAAAATCATGTGCCTTATCTAATCAAGCCAGCCGTCGACTATTTTCATCGACGTTGGAGCATGAACTATCGGAAAGTTCTTCTTAATAAAGTGTTTGATCAGAGTGGAGGGACTTTGGGGTGTACTTCATCCCACTGGGATCGTAGCGTTGTCGGGTTCGAGGCTTCATTGGTAGACAGTGAATTTTAATCTGGTTATCAAAGGATACCTGCTGGTGAAACTTTACAAGATTGAACTGCACCTAGTTAGGTATTCATCTGAAATTTTCGTACTACTGGTCGTTAATCCCTTTTTCGGGCGTATGGAATGAATCTAAATTTGAGTTGAAGAGAACGTATCACGTATCGATGAGTCGAAATTTTTTTTTAGAATTTTGATGAATTTAACACGTTGATTCGATAATATCATGAAATATGTATCTCCCTAAAAAACAAACACAAATTATTTGTAAAAAACTGCGCTAAGTGACCATTTTATTCAGTTCACACCAGAAAGTAGGAACTTTTCTAAAATGCAAAGAAATGAAAATGAAAGCCAAGTAAATCGAATAAAAAATGCAACAAAAATTCTCTACGATAAAAAAAATTAATAGAAGCAGGACCAACGTCCTTGGCGCAGATCGGAAAAAGAAGGATTAAATTTATACTAGACAAAGAGTTTAAAAACTCCGCATCAATAGGACGGTGGTCCTGATTCTACTGATTTTTTATTTCATTGAGAATTTTCGTCTATTGCCTCATTCGATTTATTTTACTTCCTCTTGTATTTCTCTGTTTTTTAAAAACATTTCTACTTTCTATTAAAACCCAAACAAAACCGTTCCTTGGCATAATTTGTTTTCCAAAATTCATTTTTGCTTTTTAGAGAGATTCCACTATGTTTATTTCCGAATGGAAGCTTTGTAATCGTCCATTTTGACCATCTTCTAATTTCACTAATGTAGAATGTCATGGAACGTGATGATATGATGTGTTTTTGAAACAGTGTGTACAATAATAATTACCAATTAGATTTTTGAAATTTGACTCCTACACAGCTAATTTCGTTTTGTTTAATATAAAAATTGGCGCCATTCGTATAAAATAGGCAGAAAAATTATCCTTAAAATATTTAAAATTTATTCTCGATTCTTTCAGAAACATTTTTCGGGCCATTTTACATGAATGGTGCAATTTTTTATTTAAATAAAAAACGAAATTAACTGTGTAGGAGTTGAATTTATGAAAAACCAATTCGTAGCTGTTATTGAAGACAAATTTTGAAGAAAAAAAACTAGCTCCAAAACTGGAGGCCCTGGATTATTTTCAACATTTTAAGCGTCTGTGGAGCAAACGAAAAATAAACAATTAATTTTTTGCACTAATGATTCGTTTTTAGACATATATAATCGATTTTCAATGTATGAGAAATTGCATTGCAATAGCCTGCGACTTTTAAAACTCATAGTAGTCTCCCCTTAAGGATAATCGGGCGAGCTGGGAGGGTTGGAAAAAAAGCAGTCATTTTTTTCTTTTTTTTTAAATGTATTCTTTAAATGATGGAAAAAACGTGTACAAAGTTTCAGACTGCTGGGGAGCATGGTTAATTTATTATGAATTTTGGAAAAAGTGGTCATTTAACCCGTGATATATATCTTATAGAAATCACCAAAAAAACTGCAAAACCTAAGGAAAAAATGCAGCCAAAGTTATGAAACTTTAGACTTATTTAGAACATGTGATCAATGATTTTTTGAGTGAAAAAGATTGTCGCCTAGGAGCATTGTTTATCAATAATAGCAAAAAAAAAAGTACTGAAAAATGAAATTTCTGCGCACGCAGCCCAAACGAGCAGCAACGTCTCAAGTACCGATCGGGTGGGGGTAGCGCGGTCAGTTTAAACGTCTCTTGAGAGAGAGCGATGAAGCTTTATGATTGAAGCTCCCTCGAGCCAGTGGTATCAGCTCCTGGTGAAAAAAAAAATACCGACGATGTTGCCACTTTTTCGCATGGATTAATATTTTTTCATTTATTAAAAAAAAAACCATCTGAAAACCATTCAATGCGTGGAACAGATACAAATAAATTTGATTATCTCCAAAAATAATTTTTAACCGGAGATACTCCCTAATATTGCCTGAATTTTGAATCCGAATGGGAAAATTTTTTTGTTCAACGATTGGTTTTCTGCAGGAAAACAATAGAAATCCTTCCGCCTCACCTCCTACATTTCCTCCTCGCCCAATTATCCTTAACCAATTGAACAGGATTGCCTCTACCCTACAGTAGAGTCTCCCTATTATTTTGGCCTTGAGACTGACAATTCGGCGTACTGAAATGGCCTGGGACCCCCCACTTTTCCGTGGATGACGTGACTTCAGAAGAGAGAAACAGAGAGAGAGAGAGAGAGAGTGGAATCTGTCTGTTTCACTTTTCCTGTAATGGGAGCAACCATAACCTCAATCTGTCAAATGAAATGAAATCCAGAGGGTGAAATGATTAGAATGGCTCTTTTGTCTGTTTAATTGTTTTTATTATCAAACACCACAGTGCTCTATACACCAAGATGTTCACTGGTTTCACCTATCTTTTTCTTGATTGAGAAAGAACATTTTCGAGCTCGTTTTTCCATTTCTCGAGTTTGTCTTTTTGATTCACCCACGACTTCACAGTGGCCTCATGAACGTTGAGATTTTCAGCAATTGCTGAAACTGGAGTCCACTTGTTACCTCGTCTACGGCTTTTATTTAAATGTGTGATTCCGCTGAAACTGGAGATTTCATTTTGAAATTTGTTTTCACCGGAGACATGTTGAGGTTATAAACGACAAAACACGAAGTCTCCCACCGAGCGTTGCCGTCGCGCAGCGGGACACGCAGTTACCACTACACGTGAGCGGACTCAGTGGTGGGTGAAGGCACGACTGTCAGGCGAAGTGGGGCGCGTGCGTCCAGCACTCTACGCGTGAGTACAATTTGAAAGCGAGGGGTGCATAACAAATTTTCAACACCTATAAATGTTTCTCCTCAGAAACTATATTTTACTTTTCACAGAAGAAATTCAACAATTTTCCCAGTCAATCTCACTAGTGCTGCATTCTGGTGGTACATTCTGTTTGTTTGATTCAACTTCTTGTGGCTGACTTTTTCTCTTCCCCATTTCCACGTGAATGATTTCATCGATGATGAACTAGATATTTCGACTAATTATTGTATCAACGAAGAAACATTAAATTAATTGAACATTTTCATGTATTGTTGATAATGAGAAAACTTTTCCACGTTGTCAATAGACTCACTTCTAACCTCACACGCCAATTACCACTATTTTGAGTTTTTTTTATGATCCATACCACATTAAAAAATTAATTTTAATAAACTGCACGATTGAGACACGGTTTTTGATTGATTTATTCCTTTATGTGACACTGTGTATACGTGATCCTACGTACGGTACTGGTAGCTACCGGGAGTCACATCGACGTACTAACACGCCAGTAAAGGGTTAAGAGAACGGATGATATTGACAACAATGATATTAAAAAATGATCTGACATTCTCATTCCTTATGCTCATATTTCATTCATTAGTCTATTGAGAAAGTGGAATTATCGCATTTTCTTCTGATCTGAGTGATTTGAACAATTACAATTTATTCATTCATATTTCATAGAAAGGTCTTCCATTCTCGTTTGTTTTTTAGGCGGGCTTTGTTAAAATCGGACACAAGTAGTGATGCCGTCGAGACTACACGATAAATTTTTTGGATAGATCACTGTCTGAAAAAACATCAAATGTTTTGGAATTGTTGCAATCTCGAAAGACATTGGGTCGGTGCATCTCGTCACGATTTTTTGAGCACTTATTTTGCCTAGGTCTCGACTTTTTCGTTTTTTTCGGTTATTCAGAAAAAACTGAAAAATTCGAGACCCAGGCAAGATAAGTCCTCCCAAAATCGTGACGAGATGCACCGATCCCATGTGTTTGGTGAGCAACTAGGTTTAGGGTGGATGTGGGAGAAAAATGTGGAGGGAGATGCTGGAAAATTGTGCCACTGATTATAAAAATATCACCATTTATTATGGGATCGAACCACGTCGTTAATTCTCTATACACTCTTTGCNAGGCAAGATAAGTCCTCCCAAAATCGTGACGAGATGCACCGATCCCATGTGTTTGGTGAGCAACTAGGTTTAGGGTGGATGTGGGAGAAAAATGTGGAGGGAGATGCTGGAAAATTGTGCCACTGATTATAAAAATATCACCATTTATTATGGGATCGAACCACGTCGTTAATTCTCTATACACTCTTTGCTAATTGATTGTCACTGTTGATAGTCTTATTTCACTGATAATTGTCTCTGAATTTAATACGGTTGANTATACACTCTTTGGTAATTGATTGTCACTGTTGATAGTCTTATTTCACTGATAATTGTCTCTGAATTTAATACGGTTGATTCACTGAATTTAGATGAATTTTAACTGACAAAACTGAGGTAATGTACTGAACTAAACGTTGATCTTATAAGGACTGGTGATATACTTGGCTACTAGTGAGCTAGGTGAGGTTCAAAAGGCCACTGTACTTTGTGAGGTGCGGTGTAAGAGTAGCTATATAAGGCCGGTTCTGGATAAACCGTCCGGGATTTAGTGGGCAGGTGAGAGGGTGCAGGTGAGAGGTGAGTGGGTGGGTGTGGATGTTGGAGATGGGGTGGGGGGATGTTGGATGGGGGGTGGGGGGATGTTGGATGGGGGGTGGGGGCTTGGGGAGTAGAGGGTTGAGTTGGTGGGATGTGTGTGGGGGAATGTATATGATTTAGAGTGGGAGGCAGTAGGATAAAAGTCTTCGAAATTTTCGTTGGAACTTATAGTAGTGGGAAACATGTTGGACCTTACACCAGAGGAGATGTTGTGTCTCAGTGATGTTCCACCATATTGTTGGAATCATAGTGACATCGTAGAAAGGCATTTTGGAAATGACGCGCCTGACTATGCGTGGCAATTTCTTCATGATGTTGTGGAGTTTGAAGATCAATTGCGAGTTTTGAGGATGAAACGTGAAGAGATTGAGCAGAATTCTACAGTTTCATTCCACGCTCTACTCGATATGAAATCGAGCATGATTCAACGCTGTATTGAAGATGTTATCAGAAGACTGGGAGATGACTTCGAAAGAAAGCAAGGAGAATACTATGAGGCTAAGAAGATAAAACTTGGAGAAGATGAGAAGAAACATTCAATTTCGCTTATGTTGGGATATTTACATGAACTTAAATTTGATGTAAAAATTATGATGGAAAATTTTAAAAATTATGATTTTTGTAAAAATGATAATTAGAAGAAATAAAGATGATTATTCATTCT
>NW_021680350.1:111687-114919 GCF_001412515.2 Diachasma alloeum
CCTGCTGGTGGTGCCGCTTGTAAAATAGCATTGTTATCGTTATGTGATCGAGTGATAATCAGCTCATGTTTGGCGTTGATGATAATTGGCTGATAGTCTTCAGCAAATCCTAATATCATATTCAGAGGGATAGAAATATCGAAATATCCTGCATTATCAGTAATTTTTCCATTTTTGCGCAAAATCCAACCAGCATTTTCCAATAAAAATGTTTGACTGGGATTCTGGGAAATATAGTTTTTCATCAAGGTGGTCACACCAACATTTTTACAACGGTCAATTTCCACTGCATTGAGTTCGTAGCGGATTTCCTCAAATAAATGACAAATAGCATTGTTAACGAAATTTGTTGCTACAGCAGGAGTACCATCACCTTTCGTGAGGCGTCCACAGATGTGCAGTGAACTCTTGCAAGATAGTACATACAAATCTTGATGTTGGACAGCAATACGAATCTCATCATTGTTGTTTAAACTTGATGATGCAAATGGCTGATGCGCGTGAATCTCATAATGGGCAATCGATTCATCAAAAATGATGGGTTTTTGAATTTTCAGAATTTCTTCCATGATAAACAGCAGCAGCGAGCGATGATGACACAACAAAACTTCACTTTCTTACTTTGTCGCGAGGTTTCAGACCTAGACTCTTCAGGTATACGACGTTCTTCGAAGTGAGCCTCTGGCTGGCATCTGGTCGACTGTGAAACTTCGGGCATAACGTTTGGTTTTTATAGCTCCCACCAACCTTGCTTTGAAAGACAATTCCCATTCTCTAATTAGCCTTTATGTGTAATCTTATAGTGACTACTTCTCCTCAGAAATTTACCAAACTTCCGTCTTGATCAACGATTCTCATTTGCAGTTGGTCTATTGACTGTACGACGATCGGTAGGTAAATGACTTGAGCTGGCACTTCGATGATCTTATATCCTGGTGGAACACTTGGAAAGAACTCATGTATAGCATGCGCTCGTTCGTTGTTGATGTATGCTCCAGCCGTGATGTTACATTCAACACGTATTGAATTAATATGGATGATTGATGCTGGCAGCATGGTGGATTTATAAGAACCTGAGCCGTAGAGAACATCAGATTTGAACCCTAATAATCGCCCAATCGAATCAGGTGGAATGAAATTAATAAAAATATTGCTGGGTATTTTTGTTTCAGTTTTGAGAGTGACATCATCAACTTTGAGACCGAATTCTTGCACTTTATGATCTTCAAGTNTAAACAGCAGCAGCAAGCGATGATGACACAACAAAACTTCACTTTCTTACTTTGTCGCGAGGTTTCAGACCTAGACTCTTCAGGTATACGACGTTCTTCGAAGTGAGCCTCTGGCTGGCATCTGGTCGACTGTGAAACTTCGGGCATAACGTTTGGTTTTTATAGCTCCCACCAACCTTGCTTTGAAAGACAATTCCCATTCTCTAATTAGCCTTTATGTGTAATCTTATAGTGACTACTTCTCCTCAGAAATTTACCAAACTTCCGTCTTGATCAACGATTCTCATTTGCAGTTGGTCTATTGACTGTACGACGATCGGTAGGTAAATGACTTGAGCTGGCACTTCGATGATCTTATATCCTGGTGGAACACTTGGAAAGAACTCATGTATAGCATGCGCTCGTTCGTTGTTGATGTATGCTCCAGCCGTGATGTTACATTCAACACGTATTGAATTAATATGGATGATTGATGCTGGCAGCATGGTGGATTTATAAGAACCTGAGCCGTAGAGAACATCAGATTTGAACCCTAATAATCGCCCAATCGAATCAGGTGGAATGAAATTAATAAGAATATTGCTGGGTATTTTTGTTTCAGTTTTGAGAGTGACATCATCAGCTTTGAGACCGAATTCTTGCACTTTATGATCTTCAAGTTGCTCTTTCAACTGCTTTTCAATATCCTCAATTTCATAATTCCCAGTTGGTAATGTGAGAATGCATGTTTCTGTATCTTTTACAAAATAGAATTTATTATGCCCCTTGTCAATGTTAGGGATCGAATTGTATGTTAAAAATGATACAAGCCCTACACTAAAGGTTTTCAACGGTGATAATTCAATAGGTGGAAAATAGTATGCCTCCAGCACAGAGGATGTACCTGACAATGTTAATGTGAAAGAGTCACCCATGACGGTTAGCGTTGAAATGATCTATCGCTGGGTATGATTGTAGTTTTATAACAGTTCTCCTGAGAGAAATTTCAAACATAAATGTCCGCAAATCACTGTATCATAGTCTTGATAATTTTTATAATTGTATTTTACTATACTACCAGCACCGAAATAATTTACTAAATCTTGAGGTGGACGTAAGTTGCCAAAACTATCGAAATAGTTTATATCTTTATTCTTCTTTGTATAAGCAACCCAGTGAGTGCCAGGTCCCTCACTATCATCGAGATTTACAACAGCAGACTCATGCTTTCGAGGACCATTCTTCGGCATATCGTTCCTCATATACACACCTCGAAAATGTTGAATTTTCATTGCTTTAGCAAATTTCAGTATATCCATATCAGTGAGCGCTCGGTGTGGTAGTTTTACAAGTTTTTTGGACTTAAATGGAGTCCTAAACCTTGCTTATAGGGCTTCAAATACAAACCCTTGCCAAGAGCAATATCTTCCATGCTACGATTATGTCGCTTGCTCTCTTGAAGGGTTTCCCTAGCAGCCTTAGCATCATTGACAGCTTTTGCAATACCTGCAGCACCTCCAGCCAAAGCGCCTGTAGCACTAAGTCCTGCAAAGAGAGGTATGAGGAAAGCAGGCAAAATTCCACCGGTTTTCATAGGAATAGGGAGAATACGAGGCAAGGGACGAATTCCCGTTTTTCCTCCAGCATGTTTTACAGCCTGACATGCACCCTTCAACGCTGTTTTCACTGCACCTACTCCTGGGAGCATCGAGGCTTTAGAAGCATCAATAATCTGATGCAATGGGATCTTCTTCATCTTCTTCTTCTTTCGCTTGCTACCCTTTCCAATTTTCCTCTTTTGGACCCGTCCATTCCCTTTCTTTAGCTCATGATACTTTCCAGTTCTCTTTCTATGTTTCTTTTTTGTGTCAACGTTTCTCTTTCTGTGTGCACCCATATCAAGCTTCCTCTTAACCTTCATGGTGTTTGCCACGCCCCAAGCTACTGCTTTTTCTGCAAGACCAGCGTCCTTTGCCAACACTCGACTCCAAGCTTGCTCTTCTAAAATGCTATCAGCTTTA
>NW_021680350.1:114958-119741 GCF_001412515.2 Diachasma alloeum
CAAGTTTCCTCTTAACCTTCATGGTGTTTGCCACGCCCCAAGCTACTGCTTTTTCTGCAAGACCAGCGTCCTTTGCCAACACTCGACTCCAAGCTTGCTCTTCTAAAATGCTATCAGCTTTACGTCTAGCAGGCAAATTATCTTTTCTCTGAGAGTAGGTGATATCANAACCTGAGCCGTAGAGAACATCAGATTTGAACCCTAATAATCGCCCAATCGAATCAGGTGGAATGAAATTAATAAGAATATTGCTGGGTATTTTTATTTCAGTTTTGAGAGTGACATCATCAGCTTTGAGACCGAATTCTTGCACTTTATGATCTTCAAGTTGCTCTTTCAACTGCTTTTCAATATCCTCAATTTCATAATTCCCAGTTGGTAATGTGAGAATGCATNCCAGCCAAAATATCAGTTTTTGAAACAGTTATTGGAATCTACCAAAGTCATTGAATATTTCCCATTCAGCGATCATGAGGAGGTGATTAAACCTGGGGATGCTCATCCCAATTCCATCATAATCTTTGATGATGTTGCTTGCGAAAAACAAGACAATATGCGAGCATTCTTTTGTATGGGGCGCCATCAACATGTAGATTGTTTCTATCTCTGTCAGACTTACGCTCGTATCCCAAAACATTTGGTGCGTGATAATACGAATTTTCTGATCCTCTTCCGTCAAGATGAAATGAACTTGAAACATATTTATGACGATCACGTGAATACTGATATGTCATATATACAATTCAAAGATTTATGCTCAACCTGCTGGAATATGGATAAATATGGATTTATAGTAATTGATAAAGATAGTGAATTGAATGGGGGACGCTATCGGAAAGGTTTCGACCGTTTCGTAACCATAAATAAGCACTGATCGACAACATTGAAGACAGTGTTGACTTGAACGTTTACTGATCAACATGCATCGCAAGGTATTCCAAAAAGAGTCGAACGTTTTACATCACATTGCTTTAGCAAGTGAGGCAATCCGTCGTAAGCATAGAACATTAAAATTGGGTAAAGATGCAGCAGAACGTACTGCGAATGAAGTATTTAAACCAGTAATTATACCACTAGAAAAATTAGTCGAAGCGCAATCAAAAAAATCAAGGTTTCGATAGCACACATAATAGCTGGATTAATACCAATGATTTGTAATAATTTTTATGAATAAAAACACCAACAACAAAATGTATAAATATTCAACGTCTTTTTTTATTCATCATATCCATAAGGTCGAGTGTCTGTTTTGCCAGGTACAATTACCCTCTTATCATCATCAAAACTTAATGCTAATTTGCTTTGTTTCACTGTATACACATCATGCTTCTTGCTTTGAATTAAATATTGTGTTTTTACTATTTTTTTTTCATTAAAGACAATTCTTGTAATCTTCAAAAGTGATCGTTTTTAAAGTTGAACTTTTCACACCCTTCGCTCGCCTCTTTTCTTCTGATTCACCTAAAATTTTGAAAGTGTATAATTTAGCTCGGAGGCCTACGAATTCAGTCATAATTCTCCCATTGCATTCATCCTTCATTAATCCTAAAATTTTTTTATTCTTTCTGGGCATTCCATACTTATTGATTTCGGGATAATCAGACGTATCAAATTTCATGATATTTTGCTTCATAATTTCATAGATATCAGGTACATCGAAATGGTACAACAGACTGTCTGTATCAGTATACATCAATTTTGACTTATTACCAAACACTTGTTTAACATAATTATAATGAAAATCGTAGATAAAAGTTTTTGATAAATCTAAAATTGAAAATCCAATGTAGATGGGCTTATTGAATGTAATCTGAGTTCGGTTCAACTGAATGATTACCAAGTCATCATCAAAAATAACGCTACTATGAAAATTAGGTTGAGCAATTCGAGCTCTTGCTCCATACCTCCCACTCCATTTAGTAATTAACTTTACATCTTTCTGTTTTCGAACATTTTCCATCGTTTTTCCAAAAACTGCATTATTCATTAATTTAAAAAAGTTTTTTTCGAACTCATTTGATGATTCTTTCCTTTTTTCAGTATTTAAATCTATATACGGTTTAAGCCAAGCACCTTGCTTAAATTGCAACGCCCGGTGAATTTGCGTTAATTTCATTCCAAGACTCAAACATTGTTTCAAATTTATATAATGAATTACATACTTTTTCTTATCATAAAGAGTTGTCATTAATTTTGAGTTTTTTCGATTGGGTGGTACAAAATGTTCTGGACATAAAGGTAAATCACTATGCAAATAATAAAGCTCTCTAGGATATGATAAATCTACTTCCAAGATATATCCTATTGGAGAATCATCAGAATTTTAAGAACGTCAAATTCTTCATTAAGATCAACCCACTCAAAGGATCCATATGGCAGATGTCGACTCATTGCNAATAAAGCTCTCTAGGATATGATAAATCTACTTCCAAGATATATCCTATTGGAGAATCATCAGAAATTTTAAGAACGTCAAATTCTTCGTTAAGATCAACCCACTCAAAGGATCCATATGGCAGATGTCGACTCATTGCCGCACCATACAGATTATTCACATCGTAATACATTAAATACGATTCCGGTTTATCTGCCTCAAAATTATCCATATATCGATTATTAGCATGAGCATATCGATTCACACACTGAGCTACACCCCCTCGTATACCCTTCTCAATGAATAAGAGTTTTTCCACATCAGTAAATAGTTCTATTTCTACATTAGTACACTTCAACATTGCATCGAAAGCTAAACCTGGTGCAGTGTAATAATGTAGAGGATCTAACTGGTAAACAGAGGTACAACTTTTTCTGAAATTCTCGAAAATATCAACCAAGAGTAAAACATCGGTTTGCAAATATAAATCTGAATATTCACCTAACGTTGAAAGTTTGAATGTCATCCAGACCTGATGCTCATGAGCATAATCTTCATCAGAAATCCCTTGATTTTTAAGTGTGGAATGAAAATAATCTTTTTCTGGTAAATTCAATTCTTCTAACCTTTCCCAACTATTTACATATTCATAGGGGAAGACTCCTTTCCTCATCAACAAACTAAATTTTTCTTCATCATTATTATAGTATCGACGCGTGATCTGTTTATCACTATCAGATTAATTANCAAACTAAATTTTTCTTCATCATTATTATAGTATCGACGCGTGATCTGTTTATCACTATCAGATAAATAGGATGCTAATTTTTCTAAACTACTAGCCATGAATCGGAAAGAGTCAATGAATCTCAAATAAACTTTCGTTCCCGGAATATGCTTTCTGAAGGAAATGTACTTTTCTTTATTTATTGGGAGTAACTCAATAGCTCCACTGAAATCTCTCGCTAGGTCTTTTATCAGGAAATGTGCATCATAACCAGAGAGATTATGAAATATAACTGGTATATCATGTGAATTTTTATAATTTAAGTTACATCCAGCATGAGCGGCACCACGATAACTGCCAGTAAAATGACAATGATCTCGATGCTTGACATCTGTACTTATGAACTACTTTTCACAAATGTGACACACTTCTGCACTTTGAAACTCTTGCTCTCTTTCAATACTCAGTTTTTCCATCGGGATCACTGTTCTCAAGTAATCATTCACCATCAAGCCAATATCCTGTAATTCCTCTACGAGCCACTTGATACACTGAGGATCTCGTTTGAGTTTAAATTTAGACAGATCATCATTAAAAGAGCACTTTAGATAAAAGGCTACACTGTGAGGAATGTGTTTTTTAGTAATATTCCATCTTCATTTCCATTATCATCCCCATTTATTGACTCTAGAATACATTCCAGATCAGCATAAATGACAAATGGTACAGTCTCCTGTATTTATAATTCTTAAAGCTCAGCAGATTTTCTCCTTCCCTTGGTAGCACAGTTTTACAATGATTTATAGCAAAACAATCCTGCTGATGCCTTTCATAACCCCTTTTTTCTTGAAAATGACATAAACAACGATCGCACAACCATGTACGATGTGCATGACTGGAAATTTGAGCACTCACAAGTCGAGAGAGATCACGAATCCATGCGAAATGATAGATTGGCTGGATATCAGCTGCAACGTGAATCGATGAACAAAACAGAAGTAGATGAATTGTAGGTCTCTCTGACTTCACAGAACTGAGATGAAACGGTACGATTTGGCTATTTTCATCATCACTTGCCCCTTCGATTCCATATACATTGATGGATAATCCATTTTTGCTCTCAAACTTTGCAACATCATTTAGAGCAATTGGAAATTGAAGATTTCTGTAGTCCAATTTAACATTAGTATTTGGAATTTTAGCGGTTGAATAATGTGGATAGGAGCTCGTCACACACTTGTTAGTATTGACTGGATGAAGAGCAGCTATGACCGACCATAAAAAACAGAATTCGTCTGAATTCTTTAGATTGACAACAGCTTTCTTGCACTGTATATCATGAGGTAGCTCAGTATAGGTTGAAATGCCAGCAGCTAATGGTATATACCGATTCATATTGATGACTAGATGAATTACCTCAACTAGATTCCAACCGGAATCTCGCTCTGGGAAATCTTCAATTTTTGTTAATAAACATTCTATAACATTGACTTCGAACCAGTCTCCAATGTCTGTGTCTTGTAAAATAATTTCATTTCTCGTGCTGAAAAACTTTGTCTCTTGAACTAATTCCTCATCTCTTTTCACTTCAAATTTACAAGCTAAGATAGAATTCACTTTCATATTTCCAGCACTTTCAAGCACATTTTTTAACCGCACAGTCGCCAGTTTTTTTGCATCCT
>NW_021680350.1:121972-126311 GCF_001412515.2 Diachasma alloeum
AAAAATTTCGTACGTATATTACCTCTTCAATTTTCATTTTAGCTGATTGCAATTTCATTAAAAATAGAATAGATGGTATTATCCCAAATAAGTATAGAATGCTCGGAAAAACGGGACGTTGCATTGAAAATCATTGAAATAATTGAAAAAATATTATAGTTATGAAGTTCAAATTTACCTATTGATAAATAAGCTGAAGTTGTCCTAAGCGTTTCGCCTCTCAAGTTATTGGTTCGGGAATGAAATGAAGATGACCGTGCTCACAGACAATCAGCCTAGCTCGCACTCCAGCATGCATCATGAAGCACCCGTTGCGTGGATGTCGTACTGCAACTCGACGAATCGTTTCCTCCAGTCCCAGAATATTTTTTGGGAGTATCTTTCTCCAAGCCATTGGAAGGAACACCGGTGTGGGTGGTGAATTGGCAGTATTGATGTTCGTTGGAACTTGGACGTGGAAATTCCTATCTACCTTAACTGTACGCGATGTAATCCATTTCATTGGCAACTTTGGAGGCACCCCAGTATTTGGTCCTGGGGGTGGGCTTTCCGGAGACTCAGGCACTTGAGCGACTGGCTTTGATGAGGGTCCCACTGGAGAATCAACCCTCCCGGTTGCTAGCTCTGTATATGGAACCTCAACTTTAATAGTTGTCATGGACCCATCCATGCCTCCAGTCCGAATAGAGTTAGCAATTTTCTGAGTCTGCTCAAGCACCTCAACATTCCTTGACTCTGAAACGACTCCAGAATTCTCCTCTATGTCCGGAGTGGACAACGGCGAAGCCAAGATCTCAATAACATCCTCATGAGTCTCATCATCAAAGTCCTACTGTTGACAGATGGTTTGATGCTCAAATCCATTGGCTGAGTGCTTTTGGTGGAGTCCATCCTAGCCTGCTTCACTGTAGGAGTCTTCTCAGATGATTGGATGATTGGAACACATGCTGAATGGAAACGTTTTCGAATTGAAGCTTCTATCAATATTCTTGCCACTTCCATACCCTCAGGTGAGAGAGGTCTCTGAGCAGCCTCCAGTAGATTCTCACACTTCCTGATATCCATTTTTGTTCACTGTCACGACTCTTGTCACTTCACAAAACTTCAACGTACTAATCGCCACGTAGTTCGGCTGTAGAATTCGTATATGCTCTAGCAAGATTGCGGGGCCCGCTTATAAAGCCGCGAATGTTTACGAATTGAGTGGGAATGGGAGAGGGATAATGAGTGGAGGACCCACGTGGATATATTCCAATCAAAAATGTTCGTAAAAACTCAAAAAAACCACCGTATTGATTCTCTCTAGATTTTCTATGCTAAACTTTTGTTTTCGCACCAACCCTAATGAATTTTCATAGAAAAAAATATGAAAATCTTCATTTAAAACGGAGATTATGATTTCGCTGCTACCCCCCACAGCTCACTCTCCTAGCGAGCATGCGGTACACTGTGACTCACATCGCATGCACTGTACATCCCCACTCCACGATCCATCAACTCTCCTCTCATCGTTCATCAGCTTCAGAATTTATCCAATCATATTGCAAATCTATGAAAACTGAACGTTTACAAAGAAAATAAAAAATGGGAACAATTTTTGGATATAAATTCATGAAATGAGTGGTTATACTAAATTCTCCGAGTTATTTCCATCGCGAAATTTATATTCTCAAATTTTTCAATAATAAAAAGTAATTCAGAGCATTTCTTGAGAAAATTTTAATTCATTTGATTGGGGAGGAAATTTGCTGGGAATCTTTATTTGAAAATTGTATTCCGCGCTTTCACACTTCTCCCCACTTTCCATACTCAGAGTCAGCGTGTACCTACGCGCAGTACATACTACAAGCGCCTGCCTCCCCTCTTTTCCGCTCTGAGTTGCATGCATTCAACACTCACGTACGAAAATTGTTAATAGAAAAAACCCTTAAGAATTCTATAGGTATTTCTATAGACATTCTATAAGACTTCTGTTGAATTTTCTATACGTTTTTTGCCGTTTCGTTTAACGTGTTCGATAGGAAATTCTATAGAAAAAGTTTATAGAATTTCGTTGTCTATAGAATTTTTTCAGCTCAAATTTTCTAAGTTTCTTGAATTTGATTTTTTTGAAGAGAAGAAAATAAAAATGACTCAAAAAAACTTGGAAAATTTGAGTCGAAAAAATTCTATAGAAAAATGAAATTCTATTGACTTTATTTTTTCTACTGACATTTTTCTATATAATATTCTCTATCGAACATGGCAATAGAAACGGTAAAAAACGTATAGAAAATCCAATAGAAGTTCTATAGAAATTCCTACAGAATTCTTTAGGATTTTCTATTAAAAATTTTCGTACGTGTTCAGTCGCTCAAAATTATGTAACAACGTTTAAAGTTTTATTGAATAATATCTATACACTTATACTGGCTTTTTTACTAGTGGAGCAATTTTTTTAACGGTTATAGCTCATCAAAAAGACGAAACCAGGACGAACTGAATCCTGAGGATTTGCGAATTTTATGCAAAATTTCTCGACTATTAATTTTTCGAAAGAAAGTTAACGAAATTTTTTCAGAAACTGTTAACGTTTACCACGCATATCAAATAACCGCTGCTAATATCTTATCTGAGATTGAACGAGATCAAGTGGCAGTCGAAGAGCGAATTCATTCGTTATCTTTTAACGGTCACTGGTTCCTCGAAATGGAACAATCGATCATTAAGATTAGGAAGAAATTCTTTCTTACACCGATATTGATTTTCGTAGTACTAATAATATCTCGTGAGAAAGTTAACGGTTGAGATAATTGTTCGAATGAATGGATTTGATTGTTCTCCCCTCTCCACCTCACACGAAGGCGAGAAAAAGAATGCAGAATTCGAGAAGAGGGAATATGACTAAATTTCGTCGTCTGAAGGTATATATATAGAGGAGGATGAATTAATTTTTCATAACACTCACCTCTCAAGTGATTCACTAGTAATTGCTCCACAACAATCCAAATAGAATGGAAGTTATTATTGACATTCAAGGGTTCAAGCAACCCTTTAACGAGTTCGTATTAAAAGAATTCAGCATATCATCAATGGGGCCTGATGATAGTGGAGAAATTCGGAATGAAACTATCATTTTTGAAGCTCCATGTACTTTCGAGGATTTGCCTATCAAGTATCAGGCTATCAATACATGGTTGACTTATTCTTACCACGGTTTACGTTGGGAGAGTAAAGAAAATTTCAAGTATACTGACATCGACGGTGTCTTCAATGAAATGCTTCAAGGAGTCACTCGTATACTTGTGAAAGGGTTGGAGAAGAAAAAGTGGTTGGAAATCCTCATTAAGGATATCCCAGTTGTCAACGTTGAGGATTTAGGTTGCCCAAAGTTGGACAATCTGTCAGGGAAAAAGTGTTGGGATCATCGTTCATTATATACTGATGATCGTTTCCATTGTGCCATGGAAAACGTCATACGTTTGAAGACTTGGTATGCCAAATACACACAGGGCTGTCTTAGAAAGTCACTCAAGAAATTCTGCACAACTCGAAGCTTGCAAACTATGACGGAGGAAGAAATTGCATTCCTCCCAAAATTCTTCTTACTGGCATTCGCTTGGAACAGCATTAGTGATGCTTGGAACAACTTACCTGAAAGCTTCAAAAAGGATCCGGAAATTGCTCGCTATCGGCGCTGCTTAACCCACTGGAATTCAACATCAGCTGATCAAATTGACGGACCACCTCCATTCATCGACGATTGTACCATGTGTCGCTTCATTGCAGAGTAAGATATAACAACATTTCACACTCGATTGGAAAAACAAAAAATCATTTATTCTGTTCGCGAAAAAAATTATTTCAATTCATTAATTTGAAAAAAATGAAAAAAATCCAACTGTATACAAAAGTAAATCAAGTGAAATAAAACCGATTGAATCTCAACTCTTGTTATTTTGGTGAGTTTTCTTTCTATCAATATGACCCTCTAATCTACTTCCAAACATCCGTTCACATTCGGGACCTGCCACAACGAGCATCAATTTACACGGGCTCCATCGCCCTTCCTTGTTTATATAATTGACTCGGACTACGAACCACGCTCCTCTGTATGGAAATTACTGTTCCTCGAAAAGAAATAAAATTCCTTCGCTGCTGATGAGAAAGGAACCGAAAAATCTATCCGTTACGGGAGCTCGTTTGCTGCAAAACAATATTCCTCTCGATGTTTATAATCAAATTAAAATTCGCTGAAAACCATAAAATTATAGAAAATTTCACAACAAAAATTCTCTTGGCATGTAATGAATTTTCTCAACAATTGACCCGCTACCCTCTACCCCCCAAGCCCCTACCC
>NW_021680350.1:126330-130974 GCF_001412515.2 Diachasma alloeum
AATTACTGTTCCTCGAAAAGAAATAAAATTCCTTCGCTGCTGATGAGAAACGAACCGAAAAATCTATCCGTCACGGGAGCTCGTTTGCTGCAAAACAATATTCCTCTCGATGTTTATAATCAAATTAAAATTCGCTGAAAACCATAAAATTATAGAAAATTTCACAACAAAAATTCTCTTGGCATGTAATGTATTTTCTCAACAATTGACCCGCTAGCCTCTACCCCTCAAGCCCCTACCCCCCATCCAACATCCCCCACCCCACCTCCAACATCCACACCCACCCACCCACCTCTCACCTGCACCCTCTCACCTGCCCACTAAATCCCGGACGGTTTATCCAGAACCGGCCTTATATAGCTACTTGTAAGACTAAATTTGAGGGTTTTCAGGATCGCCTGACCGCTCAACCGAAGGTTCCCGATGGTGCTCGAGTTGAATGTTCTGAAATTTTAGTTGCGTTTCTAACACCATGTTTTCCAAGATGGCGACGATTCCAAAACTTTCGATATTTTTTCTGACTGTAATGATCTATCCAAAAATTTTGTCGTGTAATCTCGACGGCATCACTAGATGCAAGGCGATTGTGGGCATAAGACCCGCCTTACTTTCTCTATTCATTGGAGACATCCGCCATGTTCATGTTTCCATTCGAGTTATCACTCAAGCTTTTTTTAAATAAGGATTTCAATTAATAAAGTACCTATATTAGTGAATAGTTTGTGACGTTGAAACCAGATAAAACTAATTCTTTCCCTAAACTTTCAAATCATTTTCCCAAAATAATCTAGTTTCAACGGTCTTGTAGACTTAAATCACGTACAAGGTGGATTTTCCAAGGTGGATAATAGATGCCTTTTGGTATTAAATTATTATTATTTATACCTACTCTTATTTTTGTTCGGGCCAAAGTATTATTAAATTCTACCAGAATTATTATTTTATCAATTAATATTCGATAATTAAATCTGTTCGGGCTTAACTTATATATCGGGCCAGATAAATCAAAAGAGATGTTTTCTAATCAAAGAAAATACTATTTATTCAATATATTAAATTGTCGTTCGGGTCTTTTAACACATTATAGTTGGTGTGAAATTAAATCAAAACTAATCACAAAAGAAATATTTATGAAAAATATTCAATTAAAGAAAGTACAACTGATGGTTGTATATTTGAGGCGTCCCTCAAAACACCACGCTTCCACTCCAAATTACGACGCTAATTTCCCAGTTTCCTAATTAGCAAAAATATAACTCAAAATGAATTCAAATTCCAAAAATATTCTTGTTATAATATTCTATATGATTTTACCTAATTTCCGGACTAATTCTCGGAGTCGATTCGTCGACAATTGCTATGATATTCAAAGATGAAATTTAATTAATTTCGATTTTCTCCAATTTCCCAAAATGACCAAAATGGCGGCACTAGGGCAGCCATTGACGCAACGAATTTCCCACGGATTTTTCAATAATTAATTACACCTTTTTTTAATCAATCCGGGGAAAAACAACACTCTCAATCCTTTACTATAATATTTTAACCAGTTTCTAGTGAATCGTACTTCTTTATGCACGAGATTCGCACTCAATAATTCCCTTCTACCACTGCGTAAATATCAATTGTACTTACAGTGGGAAGGATTCACAAGCGATTTTTTTATTTTTATTTAAGGCATTTTGAACCCTTTGGTTTACTCCGTCATCTACCCTCTACCTAACCTTGCGGCTGTGGCCGACTTGCTACACTGTACCCATTTTCTCCGGCGAGAGACGGAGGAAATCACAGAAAACCTTCGTCGGTACAGTCAATTTCTCTATTAGGAACCTCCCGCTCGTCCAGAACCGAGGTGAGACGGACCTCACCAGAATCCGCCCCAGGCGAGCCCCTTAACCCCCTTTACCGGAAGTTAAGGGTTCCCCCCAGTCGGGATCCAAAGCCCAGCCACCCTTTCGAGCCCCCAACCGCTGTTTCCAGAAGTTAAAAAACCCGATCGGACTGGGATTCGAACCCACGACCTTCTAATGGCCACGCCGAACTAACGATTTAGCCACCACGACCATTGGACGTCGGTCACAATCGAATTGATTTCACTTTTTTCTCTGCTTACTCCGGGCTCCTTAATTTCTCCGGGTGGAATCACTCCTCAGACAGCTTCTGAGGCCTGATTATTACTATTTTACTTATTTTTCCTTAATAATTACTCACTAATTCTATTTCTCTTAACTAAATTCTCATGGGGTTGTTGTCTTTTGTTGGTCGTCATGCAGAGTGAAGAGTTTCCGGGCTTCTTCCTTGTTACAGGTCAGTTTTTCTCCGCCTACATCAATTTCTACCAATCCGGGTCATCATTCTATCATTTCCGCCAAAGGAAGAGCATCCTTTTATTTCTCTCTTTATTTCTTCTCGATTCACCCTCGATCAGGGTCGATTGGCATTTCGAAAAATTGAGGAAATTAGCATTTCGCCACACGATTGCGTGAATGGTCGCGGAATTTTCCCTGATGTTTTGTCTCCATCAAGAGACCATCAGAGAATCAGTTCTATTTGAAATATCAATCATAGAAATTTCTAACAGTCTAATTAATGGGAAAAACGTATAAAATTACCTTGAGAGTATTATTTTACACGGTAATTCAAGAGCTCCATCGTTAGTAAGAATCACAACCCATTGAAGTGTATTAACGCTGGCTTTTAGAATCGACGATATAATTACAGTGAGGTTGCAACCATGTACCATGATTTAAGGTAGCATAATGTATAATTCCCAACACTCGACGTTACCACCACACAACGATCCTCACTGTATATATATTTTCTCCGTTCATTCTTGTGCAACCTCATCCCCAACGGCCATCACCATCCTACGCCATTCCACCTCCCGCTCCCCTGCGCATGTTATACCGTAGAGCTGTTAGTGTAGAGGGTTAGGTACTTTCACCTAAAGTATCACGCCTATAAAAGGAAATTAAACTTGCTACAAAATTTATCGGGTTTAACCTGGGCCACCACGAGAGGCGCCACTCTGATATCTTCTTCCATTTTCTTTTTCACCCGATTAATTCGCTCTATTGGTACTTCAAACTGATGAATTATCTCGTATTTCCATTTTTACCTGTAGAATTTAATCAAAATGGTTTTGAAGCGAATTCATTTTCTGTGCAATTTATTATTGCTTTTACTTTCGAATAGAAACCCTGTAATCATCCGATTTTCATATTTTCTAATTTTGATTCGAAATTCTCTAAAATGGTCTGAAACATGAAATTACAAAGTTTGGCGACCATGTCTGAATGTAAGGACGTCCACCACTACCTCCCGTGGTTAATTTTTAGATAATCCAGTAATTAAGTGGCTGAAATAAGTCTAAAAAATTTGAAACTTTCTCAGATTATGGGTCTTAATGAGGACTAACTCTGTGTGAAATTGCAGCCCGATCGGCTCAATAGTTTTCGAGAAAAGGGGATTCTTTTTTAACTCGTTTTTTGCAAATATCTTGAAAACTAGTGGACCGATTCCATTTTTTTTCTTCAAAATATTCATCTCGATGTTCTCTACCCAGATCAATATTTTTAAGTTTACATTGTAAACTTGGTTGATTTATACGGTAGTTACAGGCGATTGAAGGAAAAACTTGAAAAAAAATATAACTGCTCACAGGATGCGTCAAAAAATCTGAAAAATTTGAGAAGTCATCTTATTACCATGTACAATCATTAAAAAAATCAGCAATATCATCGAATACCTGCTGCACACTTTTAAATAAAATATCTAACATTTTTTATAAAAAAATAATAATTCTGGTGAAGTGAAAAATTACTGCCAAGTTTCATACCATTATAATTAAAGTAAAGGTTTGCTCAACCATTTTACCAAGAGAGGAAAACTCACCACCGCAATGTGTCTGCAATTATGATTTTTCTACAAGCGAGAGACGTGTGGTACGTGGGCGAATGCCCATTTCTCCCCAGTCCACGTTTATCCACATTTTGGCTTGGTCCACGCAGGAGGACCTATCCACCAAAACCCTTTAGCGATATCTTCATGCACGGTACCACGCGTCATAATGAAATTTTCAAACGCGGGTAACGGTAGCCCCTTTCGCGCGCCAGAAAACCATTCCAATGGTTAAACGCCAAAGCTCTCTCTTCTTTGGACCCCAGCATACCCAACCAGTATAATTTGATTTTGCCGAATTATCACTCATTCCCAAGAGCAAAAAAGATAAATGTCATGCGTGACTTGAATTCAATCTTCACTTGAGGCAAAACGCCAGGACCCATATTCCACATCCATTGGACTTTAAAAAAAGGGAAAATTACAGAATTTCTCATTGCTTTGTTGAATTTAACTAGAACGAGTTTCTTTATTTGAAAAGAAATTTCTTTTATGCCATAGATGCCCAGAATCACGCGATTCTAACCTCACTTCGCTCGGTAGAATCGCGGATTCTGGGCCCTATGACATAAAATAGTATACGAAACTCGTGCGTAATGGTGTTTTTTGACTCGTGGGATTGTAAAACTCGCCTTCGGCTCGTTTTACAACTTCCCACGAGCCAAAATAGTATATTACGTGCTAAGGCGGAGAAGTGCTGAATTCAACGCTGGTGGAGTACAGGCGCACGAGGCACGTGAGTCG
>NW_021680350.1:130999-136819 GCF_001412515.2 Diachasma alloeum
ATTTCCCCGCCACAGCCGGGAAACAACAACTCCAAGAGAAGCCAACAAATCACCATCATCTCTCTGTAATCGTATTCCCCAACCTGTGATCAACGACATCTCACCAATTCCACTTCATGATGTCTCACCAGATCCTGCTCCAAATCTACAGTTGAATCAACTTCTACGTTCCCATCCAAATATCAATCTCAATTTTTACAATTGCTCAAATTTTAAAGTATTTGATAAAGAAAATAAGGAAAATAAGTGAATCTCGAGATCTTAGTTGAGATAGATGGGCATAACTGATTGTTTTGTTAGATTTTATTATTTAAACTATGAGTATTATTCTTGCGTTTACGTTGTAGTTTATTTCAGAGTTTCAATAAAAAATTTTCTATGAAATGATATTTCTAATATTATTATTATCAAAATTAAGATTTTTTAATAATTTATTTTTCATTTTAATTTTCAGGTGTATTTTCAAATTTAAAATTTAACAATTTTGAAGATAATGAAGGGGATTCACTGGCTGAATTTATCAGTTTTTATATGTAGTTTTATATTTTGGTACATTAACGCTGGGTGGCGCCACACGTTTTTCAGTCCTAAGGAGTGCATTTCTCACTTTTTCACTCCTAAGTAGTGCATTTCTCACTTTTATACTGCTCAACGGTAAAAAGACCTACTTCTCATGCTTAACTACCGTCGGTAAAAGAGCCCTTTTTGGGCTTGAGCAATGAAAAACTCATTACGCACTTGTTGCGTAATATACTATTTCTCATTTAAATCATGAAAAATTAACCATTTTTTTTGTATCAAAATGAAAAAAAGGAAAAAATAATAATGATGTCCGGGGATTGGTATTAGCCCTTCCCCAAATTCGTAAAAGCGAAAGTCACTACAGAAAAATATCGTGCACGACTAGTACCACGTGAGTAAAAAAACCCATGGCACTCGTCGTGAAATATACTCTTGAAAAGTGTATCCTGATTCTATCCTATAATGGCCTGGGCTATTGGGTCTCTAATAAATAAATTCAAATACTAATTTACGATCAAAAAATAGAAAACAAAAAAGAGTCGGGAATGACCCCGAATGACTGTTTCAAACTTTCTTTTCGAGTTTTCGAAATTTTCGATTTTTTTTTTCGAAAAGTTGCCAAAATGTGCGAGAAAATCTGTGGCTTCGAAATTTTTCTTTGTTGTTTATAATAGGTCGTAATTAGGATTTAAAAAAAAAGGTTTTAGAAGAATAAAAAACAATCTTCCATATCTCCACCAATAATAGAGCTCCGATTGCGCTCATTTTTCTTGCTTCGAAGTATACTGTGCAATCAAAAATAGAAAACAGCATTAAAAATTTGGCGGTAATTTTTTACATACAGAATCAACGGATTCGCTCATATATATGACATCATGAAAATTAATTTTCAAATGCAAGAGACCACTTACCCCCATAAATTCATTACGAATCCATTTCTCATATCGTCACATAAAAAATAAGCCCTAAAACATTTTTTTCTCAAATTGGCGTCATTACAGAAACAGTACTAGTCGTATTCTCGCAATCAATCTTTTACGGCAGTTGTTCCAGACATTTCTTGTGTCTCTTTCTCTCCCCACTTTGTCCCCATGTGACATCCGCGAGAGGCTTTTCATATTAAACGATATAAAGAAACGAAACGTGTGATTTATGCGCACAAATTGTCCTGTCAGGTTCGTACGACGGAGTCTGTCCTTCTCTTTCCGTCATATCACAGACTCTACGCCTGTACCAAATTGTAACTGGGTGAAAACGTTCTTTTTGGCACGACACGCTATTGTCCGTGCTCCAATATCCTGTGCATTAAATTTGCAATTCTTTTCTCAGCAATATGTTGTCTCCTTCCTCTTTCAGTGACATAGTACTCATGGGGAAATATAGAGATCTAGGCGATGAAAGTTCAGCACTTCTAGCTTTGTAATCTGGTGTGAATGTTTTTATGATTGCTGTAACAAGCGACATTTTACTATGATTTTGTAATTAAGTTTTTTTTTTTTATGCTTATTTTATATCGCTTCGAGTCTGATGAGACTATATGGCGATTGATCAAGACTTTAAAAATGGTTAGATCTCACCATTCTACCCGGCCAGGAATCGAACCTGGAACCTATCCGTTGTGGTAATTAAGTGAGGATCTCGGTAAACAAGTGGAGATGTAGAGATCAGAAGTAGTTTTATCAGGAAGAATAATCATCCATTACTTCACAATTTGTTTAACGAAATTGTTATTAATTCAATTGCATTTGAGATGTATGTACAAAAGTAGAAGTAAATCCATTGGTCGACTTGCTGAATATCAGTTCCAGATATCAGCACCAAACTGATGCGAGGTTGATGATAGATTATGAGATGGAAAAATAGAATAAGAGAGTAGTGTAATAAGAATTTTAAAAAAAGAACCCATTCAGTAGCAAACTGCTAATTTATTAGCAACAATTACTACACTCATTTATAAACAAATGCAATTGTCTACTTGTTTTTTGCGAGTATGATGAGAAAGATCACAGAAATTTTCATGTGAAAAATATCCATTTGCCCTCCGCTTCGGACAGAGAAAAGTCATCCGTATGCTTTCAGATGAGAAAGGACAATTTGAAGTGTTTTGCAGACCCACACCAAGTATTTTGGAATAATACAGGTAAGAAATGAAGAAGTCCATGTCGCGATAGAATATGCATCTCTGAACGCAAAAAAATCAGAAAACGCTCATCGAATAATTACTGCACTCAATGTTTGTCATATGAAAAAATGAAAAATAGCTCTATTAAGGATAATCGGGCGAGCTGGGAGGGTTGGAAAAAAAGCAGCTTTTTTTTCTTTTTTTTTTACGTATTCAGCATGGTTAATTTATTATGAATTTTTTAAAAAGTGGTCATTTAACCCGTGATCTTATGGAAATAAAAAAAACTGCAAAACCCAAGGAAAAAATGCAGCCAAAGTCATGAAACTTTAGGCACATTTAGAACATGTGATCAATGATTTTTTGAGTGAAAAAGATTGTCGCCTAGGAGCATTGTTTATTAATAATAGCGAAAAAAGTACTGAAAAATGAAATTTCTACGCACGCAGCCCAAACGAGCAGCAATGTCCCAAGTACCAATCGGGTGGGGGTAGCGCGGTCTATTTAAACGTCTCTTGAGAGAGAGCGATGAAGCGTTGTGATTGGAGCTCCCTTGAGCCAATGGTACCAGCTCCTGGTGGAAAAAAAACTACCGACGATGTTGCCACTTTTTCGCATGGATTATTATTTCTTCATTTATTTAAAAAAAACAATCTGAAAACCATTCAATGCGTGGAACAGATACAAATAAATTTGATTAGCTCCGAAAATAATTTCTAACCGGAGATGCTCCCTAATATTGCCTGAATTCTGCAGGAAAACAATAGAAACCCCTCCACCTCACCGCCTACATTTCCTCCTCGCCCGATTATCCTTAATAGACAAAATTTGTTTGATACGTACCTGCGTATACAGAAAGTTACAGAATGATGATAAATCGTAAAAAGAATTCTTCAGATGACTCCAGCTTTCTCTTCTTGGGATATTTGTCGGCTGTTTGTCGGCTATTCGTCGCCTGTTTGTTGGCTTTTTGTCGGCTGTTGGTCACTCATCGGCTCTTTGTCGGTTGCAGGTGATCAACACGCTTTCGAGGTGGCTGCAACTTTTTCCAATTTTTTGCAGCTCTTTCAGAAACGGAGTCGAATGTTGATTTTTTATCGGATGACACAAATAAAATCATTAAACTATCTATCGCAGTTTGACCACTTTGCATCATGGACGACTAAATACTGTCGTCCACGGGTCGTTTCCTGTCCTATTTTGGCGACGTCGAATGAAGATTTTTTAAATGTCGCTTGAAAATCTCTCAATAATGCAATTTTTTTACGTGAACATGTTCTCTTGCTCTTCTGCCCGACGAATATACGATAATTTTTCCTAATTCTAAATTCGGCGTCTTGATTCTTTCAGTTTATGTGCAGTGTCACATTCTGTCACAATACGCAACCTTATTTCTTGTTCTTTTCACAACTAGGCAAATTTAATATAACTGTGACTCTTCATCTTCATTCTGTCACATGTAGAAGAAATATCTCGACCATTACTTCAACCCCGGCTATTGAAGACTACAGGAAACTAAGGACCAAGTACATTGGACCACTCGGAACGCATTCTCTCTTTGTCCTTTGTTCTATGTTTTGTTCGGAGTATTTGGAGTCGCCTACTATGTTGCTAATACGAAACATGGACACAGTTTCTAGAAAAGTAAATCTAAAAAATTTTATAGGGTGATACAGAAATGTGTTGAGTAGTGCAGAGATTGGTTTTTGAATACTAGTTAATTTCATGAAATGCCATAATACACTAATAGAACGGATTAGTTATTGTTAACGAATGGATTTTGGTTGGAGGTTAGCGTCTATTCGGTCTCACCAAATGTTCATTCGTTAATAGTTAACGAATGTATATTTGAGGAGCCTTGTTTGACTTGACTTTCGCCATTCAAGTGAACCATTCGTTAACAATTAACGAATATTCACTTGGTCATATTCAACTCTACCATTCGTTAATAGTTAACGAATCTCGTTTGAAATAAATGAATCATTCTATCAGTGTATTCTGCAGTTTATTGTTCAATTTTTCAAGATTTTTCCCATAGATTTTGATTTATCATTTACCATGCAGCGCCAGCCCAACCGAGTATCGAACCATTTCACGTTCTCGATGAGAAAAATCATTTTTTCGAATAAATAAAATAACGTCGAAATTTTAGATTTAAAATAATTTGCCTTCTCCATGCATTCAACATCTAACTTTACACACATATATAAACTAACGATTTGCCATTGCCAGAAAATATCCGAATTTAATCTCATCATTAAAACGGTATTTTATTGAGACTGAAGCTCACTGATGTGTCGTTTTACGGACCCATCGAGAATTCGATAGACTATTTCTTGGGGATCCTCGATCCTTCACTTATCGTAAAATTCGAATACGCCCTTACGTACCAACTGAATACTTTAAAATGTCGCATGAAGTACGTGAAACTCTTGAAATTGGTTACACATGAAAAATAAGAAAATCTTGCCTTAAAACAGTAACATTCCTGATGGAACCTGATAAAATGGATAAGAGTGAAATAACTCTTATATTGAATTTTTTTACCAGTTATTTGCTTGAAGAAATCCTGGCGTGAGAGATGAGATATGTAGTGTGTATATACGATGCTGAGTATAAAACCAAGGTGTATATATCGAACAAAACGGAAGGAATCGTGGGGTTGCACCATCTGCCAGGACAGCACTGCCGGACGAACTGGATTTTGGCCATTTAAAATAAAATTTAATATTCTCTCTCTTATGCATCTTTTTTAACACTTTACCCCACACATTTTTTATTAAATTTTGAGCCTGGAAGGAGCGGAAACAAATAAAATTAAAAGTGGGGTCGGAATTGAGGAATTAAATTTTCACAATTTCAAAAATAAAGTATGAGTACTTTCCAATTGTTCCAATCACCGAAACAACATTTAGAGGACCCAATTTACCAGCCTACTCAGAGAAAAAGTCAACTCTGTACTGTTACCATCTTATGGTAATAGTAGTAGAAGACCCACTACTCAATTAATAGGAGAAGCCAAAGCATCAACGCATGCTCAAATGTTATCAGAAAGGCGGCACTTATGAGTTACCCGAAAAAGGTTACCATAGCCAGAAAGAGACGATTTGACAAGACCAAACAAATTACGACAGTATATATATATATATATATATATATATATATATATATATATA
>NW_021680350.1:136861-158071 GCF_001412515.2 Diachasma alloeum
TATATATATATATATATATATATATATATATATATATATATATATAATTTTATAATATTATAATTTTTATTATATATATATGACAAGAATTCATTTATAACAAGAATCTCATACAACTTCTAATACACTCGCTAAAGCATTCCTTGATTGCCCATCGCATCGGTAAAAAACCGATTGTAACGGACTTTCAATGCAGTAAAAGATTTAAACATTCCATCCAACTGAGAACATTCGCCTACAAAAGACGCGAGAAAAGTGAGGAGAAGCGATGAATTGACGTTGAGGGCTGTCATAGCCTAGGTGGTATGATAGCTGCATTAAATTATCAAAGAGAAAAAAAAGGAAGAACACAGTTTTATGAGAAAAAGTCCTTCGGCATAAAAAAACCCAGATTTATTATTGTAAATACACTAGTTCAAGGATTCACTGCGAATGGCGGTGTCACACGTGGGTTCACACACACACATACAACAGAATGTGTTTTTTAGGTTAACGATTCAAGAACAACGGATAGCACGCGTCCACACATGCCGATAATGAACTTAAACTAACACTTTGATTACTTAGGTTAATTTGGGGGTTGTTTGGCACAATTTGTTAATTGCGTCCTTGGAAGCGTGGCTTCTGTACCACGTGGGGACACGAAACCGTATGATTTCGTGCCGATGATCCTTCGTTTGCTTTGTTGCGAATTCTCAGCCTCTTTGCTTCGAATTCTTGTTAACTAGTGCACTAGATTTGTTATTTAATGATTTATTTGTATGTAATGATAATTTTATTTGTTGATTTTGTTGGCTTTATTAAGTTTCAAGTCAAGATGACTTCGTAAATTTTGGATTTTTATTAGCTCTCCACACACGCTTCAGTGTCGGTTTTTTACTCTGACGCCATATATAGCCGTCGGCGCGCGCACAAGCCAGCGAAAACGGCGCTTGTGAGGTGCTGCCACCGCTTGTCGCCAGCATGCGAGCGCAGCCTCAAGCCCTCACATGGGTTACGATGTAACAAGCGATTCTTATTTTTCAAAAATACCCAGTTTGTTTACTTTCTTTGCGCATCATTTCATTGAAAAAGTGCCCTACGTTATATCTGAGAAACAAAATTGATCAAAAATATGGAGAAATAATGCAGCAAAATATCTGGCACATGGGCCGTAGCATAACTCCTTGCCGGGCCCGTAGTGCGTAGTCCATCCTATTAGTCGCGGAAATGCTTTTCGACTCATATCTCCCAAAGCGTACGATTGATCGAAATTTTATAGAAGACATGATTTGTTGTAAATAGTTAGAAAAACATTTTATAATTCAACGTTTTTTCTATATTTATAATAGTTTACGAGATAAAGCGGTTTTAACAATTGAATTGTTAATAACAATGGAACTGATATTCTTTCGAGCTGGAAACCGAAAAATTTGGAATCAGCGACCCGAAAAACGGAAATCCCATCCAAGTTCCCTCTGGGACATCACCATCGGAACAGAAAGTACACGAGCGTAAGGACTATAGGTAAGGCAGTCAATGTCTAAAGAAATTAAAATTCTTTCAGTTTCATGGATCGGAAATAAAATGGAGAATCTCATTTTCTCAAAATAAAATAACCGACGTATAGACTAGGTCCATACATCACAATAATTATTATAATTAGATGAATCTTGGATAGATCTATTAGTCCAGCGTTGGAGAGGAAAAAAATATGGAACTTCGAACGATGCCAATCCATCTCCAACCCAACCATCACTACATAGAATCCCCAATCAGCATCATGAATCGCATCTCGGTTTTGTCATTGCCGTATCACGAGGAGAATTTCAACTACGCAGAAAAGCAGGACATGTTACATTGGACGGTGTGGCACAGACGTTGCGAATACAACAAGGGCTAGTTAACGTAAACGGTCGTATTATCCTCGGCAGTTCTGGCACTGCACAATAGTGACAAATTTCATACGCTATATGATCTACTGCGTGGTTGTACCGTTTTGGTGATCTGGCGTTTCGACCGCCGCCACGCAGAAGTATCGAAAGGGGGAAAAGGAGAGAAAGGGGTAACGTGTATACAGTTACCGTGTTATCGTGTTATCTACCCCCACAGACAACCAGTGGGAGATTTTCGAGTCTATCCCTGCGTTTCCGATTTTCATAAAAAGCAGTCACTGTTAATTCATGAGGTTTGTTTAGTTCATATCCGCATTGCTGCATGAACCGCAGATGCGGGATAACTAATTAATCAGCGGTATTTTGGATTACGATGACAATTTTCTTAATTCTGATTTTGACCAATCAAAGTACAGTGTTCCGGATCACGTGACACCTTCACATCAGTTTTATTTTGACAATTTCCTCAATTCTGATTTTGACCAATCAGAGTGCAGTATTCGGGGTCCCGTGACGCGTTTTACACTGACAATTTCCTCAATTCTGATTTGGACCAGTCAGAGTGCAATATTCGGGGTCACGTGACACGTTTCACACTGACAATTTCCTCAATTCTGATTTTGATCACTCAGAGTGCAGTATTCGGGGTCATGTGACGCGTTTCACACACTGATAATTTTCCTGCAGCCTCGCGCTGCGCGCTCGGGATTTTAATCAGCAAAACTAATCCCTCTCGTTGCTATGCAACAAAACATTCGGGAAATATCCGATAATTTTGAAGGTCTTGGGGTATTATAGCTAATAATTCACCGGACTACGGTGAATTACAGATAATTCCACAGTAGCCTATCAATTGTTTTTCCTTCTTTTGACAGACTCCACATTTTGGCAAAAAGTGTCTCGTAATCCCAGACTCTGTTCGACCAAAATCAGAACTGAGGAAATTGTCCTCCAAATACCCGTCGACCTTCTAAATTCATCAGCTATTTTCCTTAAGCTTCCCTGCAAAAAAACGAGTGTCAAGTTTTCGAGAAAATTTAGCCTGCAAAACTTGACACCTTGATTTGTTTACTACGAAGCTTTCGGGAAATATCCGATAATTTTGAAGGTCTCGAAGTATTACAACTGTCAGTATAATAAGACTATGATGAATCATTAATGTTTTAAAGAAATACAAGGAAAAAAGTGAAAAAAGACCTAGTGAAAGGAGATCGACGTCACGGCAGCGCTAGTACCATTGAATAAGGAATATCAGAAATGAGCATAAGCTCGGGTGACTTGATGCGAGAACGGTACAGTTTGGTGACAAAAAATCACGTTACTTCCGTGTGGCTAATTCAAATGTTACATTCGAAACGACACAGAAGATAAACTTGAGCTTACCTGCTGGGAATAACCGCATACAAAATAGTTGGCGATAATTAGTGCTCATTATGAATCACTTTGCACAGGTATATCAGTATTATATTCAGATATAGCTGCGCTTTCCCTGTGAACCCTTTTGAAAACTATGCGTCAATGTAAAAAGAGTACACTTTTCTGACGTCACATCTGTTGCACCCCCGCTATTGTATTTTATACTGAAATATACTATATACTGAAAAACGCACTGGAATCGCTCGTAAACGGAAAACGAGTCAAAGACGAGTAGATTTTGGGGGGGCGTAAGTTACGGGCATGCGCATCATCGTAACGTGCCAAATGACACGCGGTACAAGCGAATTGAAAAGTTATGAACCGTGAATTGGTGTGGTAAAAGTTGCTGTGATGCTAAGAGGATAAATAAATATTTTTAGACACGCAAGAAGTAGTCCAATAAAAAATGAAAGACAGTACGAATGTGTATAATACTTTCGTAGTGGTGAAATGATATTGAAATCAAAATAGTGAAAAATTGTTCTTTTTCATCACAGTATTGGAAATATCAAATAAAGTTCAGAAACTCGAGACATGTTCTTCAATTTGAGGAATTAATTTCATCTTGAAATACAAGTTTATAACATTCAAAAGTAGCCTTTCTGTTTCAAGAATTCTATTGGAAATTTTTAAAAATAACCGAAATCTTATATTTCCAATACTGAGGATGGTACTGACTCAGAGGATTTCACTTTCCCGTCAGATTAATTGAATAAAGAATCTATTGAACTGTATATGGGGTATTCCATGTGAACTCACCCAGGTCAAAACCCTCACCATCGCCAATTATATTGCCGATTTTTCCTGTGGTTGTATATGGAAAAATATGACTTCTCAAATTTTTTCAGATTTTTTGAGGCATCCTGTGAACAGCCATGTTTTTTTGCAAGTTTTATTTTCAAATGCCTGTAACTTCCGTAAAAATCAACCGATTTGAGTTTTTTTAAACAAAATGTGCGTCTTTGAACACACTTTCCATATAACAATATGCCAATTTTTTTCAATTTGTTCTTCCATCGATTTCCTCAGAAAAACCTCAAAAAACTTCAAAAAACGAGTCGTTTTCAAAGTTGGACCCTTTTTATATTTTTCAAAAAATTTCAGTGTATACATTGGACCAAAACAAAATTTTTCACCAAAGGCCAAAGTGGGCTTCCCATTTCGTGGCCGTCATTCCCAATTTGAATATATGAATCCGGGATGAAAAATTTCAAAATTCGTTTCGCATTTGAACGCAGTAGCATTATTTGAATTTACCGCCTGAAGAATCACTGCATTATATTTGAATCTGGAACAATTTAATGATTTTTTGAAAATTCGTTAACAATAAATCTTTCGGAGTGGTGTGTTCTAATAGAGATCCCACTTTGGCCTTTGGTGAAAAATTTTATTTTGGTCCAATATATTCACTGAAATTTCTTGAAAAATATAAAAAGTGTCCAACTTTGAAAACGACTCGTTTTTTGAAGTTTTTTGAGGTTTTTCTGAGGAAATCGATGGAAGGACGAATTGAAAAAAATTGGCTTATTTTTATATGGAAAGTGTGTTCGAAGACGCACATTTTGTAAAAAAAAAACTCAAATCGGTTGATTTTTACGGAAGTTACAGGCATTTGAAGATAAAACTTGCAAAAAAACATGGCTGCCCACAGGATGCCTCAAAAAATCTGAAAAAATTTGACAAGTCATATTTTTCCATATACAACCACTTGAAAAATCGGCAATATGATTGGCGATGGTGAGGGTTTTGACCTGGGTGAGTTCACATGGAATACCCCATATTCTTATAGTATCGCCGATACGCTACCACGTATCTCGCTATTTCAGTGGTATTTTCTATGGGAATGCTCCTTCCTGATACTCTTTATTCATTGCATTGTACTAATCAATTGGAGTCAGTTTTTGGTTTAACTAACTACGGTTAAATCTCCGTTAAAGTTAATTCTGGGTTGAGATGCCCGATTGGTTAGCTCCATTTGATTAGCTCCAAAAATAATTTTTAACCGGAGATACTCCTTAATATTGACTGAATTTTGAATCCGAATGGGAAAAATTTTTTTGTTCAGCGATTGGTTTTTTGCAGGAAAACAATAGAAACCCCTCCGCCTCACCTACATTTCCTCCTCGCCCGATTATCCTTAACGGAGAAGTTTCTTGAGATTTCTAGAGTTCCAGAATTTTCGGGATGAGTTAGAAAAAATTATCAATCTTTGAAAAATGGAAATGTTTTCAGACAATTGCCGAATTTCTTTTGAGATTCCGTATCAGTCCGTATTCCATTGACATGAAGTCAAAGAATTTATATAAACTCGAATTTTCCCTCTTGATTGCAATTTTTTAATTCGAAGAACTCAATTCAATTCGTTTTCGATTCCAACCAATTTGACTTTTTGTAGTTTTTCATCCGAAACAAAGCCATGCGCAATTAATCCTAATGTGAATTGTGTAAGGAAATTGCACTTCACATTGACCAAACAAACTCATGGATTTGGATACAATTTTAACATAAGATTAATTTTTACGAAAACCATTGTCCCTAAAATTTTTAGATGAAATCCTTTGCAAATTCTCAACAATTTCTGCTTCTTTTGTTATGAAAATAGACGGAAAAGAATTTTTTGAGCCAATTTTCGTGACAAATTAAACCTACAACTAAACAAATGAATCACAATGGTCCACGATAAAATTCCAACAGTACCCTGG
Source organism: Diachasma alloeum (assembly GCF_001412515.2). Taxonomy (NCBI): domain Eukaryota; kingdom Metazoa; phylum Arthropoda; class Insecta; order Hymenoptera; family Braconidae; genus Diachasma; species Diachasma alloeum. The sequence goes on from NW_021680350.1 coordinate 142,854, forward strand.
GGATGCTTGAACAGCCCATAGACTCAAACAAAATGACCATACACCAACAGTCTTACGGATCCCAAAGAATGACGATTAGACACGAGTTTAGCAAAGAGCCCACGGGGCCCCTCTTGACAGCAGTACATATTACCCCAAGAATGCGGATATACTCGCCAAGATCCTTAACATTCCACTGGAATAGTATTGGCGCAACAGAGTGTCAAGCAAAGTGAAGGAAATTATTACGTAAGTCATTATGGTGGGGTGATAATTGTCAGAATACCGAGAGATTCCGACGTGGCTCCTGGGGGTCTGTAGATTACGAAGTCCTGCCTGGCTATTTCCACCATCACACACATTACAAATGTTATATAGTCTTCTCTAACAACTCCCTGAACACAGTGGACCCCTCGTTACCCTTTTATTTGTCCTCGTTATTTATATATGCGAGCATAAAATTTCTCGCTACATTTTGAGTTATTACGAAAAATCAGGGTTGTTCCGCCACTCTTCGTCATTAGTGGGAAATTGAAGGATTTTCAAAAATGTGTTACGATCGTTTTTTTCACATGAAGATTGATGACATTGAAGTTTGCAGATTTCAATCAAAGAAAATTTTTAACATTGCATATCTCGTCAAGAAATTGTGATATCTATAAAAAATCAAATTCTATGAGTAGGGTATGGAAAAATTTGAACGTTATGGTTGCTATATATGTTAAAATATGATATAATATTAATAAATAGGCTAGTGTATTCAAGACAAGTTTGTGAAAAACACTCAACACGGAATATCTAGCCCTAGAATAACGCTATTGAAAAAAGTAATAATCTCACAGTTCGAACTCAATGGAATCTCATCGTGATATTTTTTTGTTTTTCATTTTTTGTACCCATGGACGACTAATTCACTGATATGCAATAAAACTTTGTCGAGCTGTAGCGTACATATGAGAAGCTCAATGGAAGAAACAAAAAAGGTCACGTTTAAAAAATAGGAAAATCTGCTCGTGATTATTTTTTAAATATTTTTTCAACACTCTGCCTTCATTTTATGCAATGTTGATTTTCCTGCAAATCATTAATATCGAATATCTCCGGAAATACTTAATCGATTTTCAAAATACAGCCACAAATTTAGAGTCATATTAATGTCTTGATGTGAAGTTTTTCAAAAAAGGTTTTCCATTGTTCCAATTCCGAAAAACGCAAAAACTCGCCAGGAAAATGTTATTAACAGAGAATATCTTCCATAAAAATAATGATATGGCGACGAAATGGAATGTTATGATTAAATCTTTCACCTATCTTCTTGTGAGGTTCGTGATTTTCCTCTCCTTACCCATTCAAGAGCTGAAAATGTCACTGTATAAGTCAAAACCAAATTTTCATGGATGAATAACGCGATAAAATGAATTCAGTTGTGTTCATCCCCAAAAAATAAAACTGACAATCTTCACCCAAAAAAAAAACAAATTTCAAGTTGAGACTTACAATCTCAAATTAAAACTTATGAAAGTCCCAAGTTGAGACTTTCGAAAGTCTCAAGTTGAGACTTTGAAAGTCTTAAGTTGAAACTTTCAGGCTTCACAGAAAAAAGTCTAACGTTCACTGAACCCCTGCAAATGTTGAATCACCCTCAATTTGAATGATCCCCAAATAAGGGCTTATTTACATCCAAATTGGGGGTGATTCAACCATTGTAGATATTCTCTCTATTTGGGGGTGAATCAACCCCAAGAAGGGTCGAGTCAATGAGCCTCAGCTTTTTTTCTGTTCAACCCATAAGTAGGGTTGATTCAACCCGTTAAGGTTGGGGTTCAGTGAACGTTAGATTTTTTATGTTCAACTTGAGATTTTCGAAACTCAACTTGAGGCTTCGAAAGTTTCAACTTGATGTCTTTGAAATCTTAAAATAAAATTTCATTTTTTTGTGTGTTATAGATATTTTTACGCTGATTCCAAATCCGCTTGGAAAGTTTTTCTAGCATAGTTTTTGAGGAAAAAATGTTAAAGTATTGAAAACGAGGCGAAGTGGACAAATCGGAAGATGAGTAGTAGATTGCATCATTAGATTCACAAAGTATTTTACGGCCAACGTGGCTTCATAATCGGAGCCGAAGGTGAGAGTGGAGTCGATACAAAGACCTTTTTAATTTTTTTGAAACGCTAATGACCCATTAAATTCTTGATAAAATGGAATAACTTTGATTATTCATTCAGTAATGAATCCAAACTCCCTGGCCAGTGTAAGATCAAATCGATCTGATTAGTACCTATTCTCGAAGTTGGTGTTTTTTTTTCGTGTACGAATCGGCATTCTCCAACAAATCGGCTATACGATTTTCATTTACTGTTCGTGAACGAACAGCAATTCATGTATGAAGAAGAATTTACCAATGTCGAGAATAAGGGCCCTGATCCAAGCTTGGGTTGGGGTCAGACGTTTCAGATCCAAACTGAATGAAAAATGTTGAGTCTAATTTGGCTATTTGTGATTGATCAGAATCGGATCTGAAATATTTGAGCGATCTCCCGGATGCAGATAATCTATTCAGGCGATGACTGGATCCTTATCCGGGAGATCTGATCAGAAAATCCTGACCAGCAGTGGATCTAAAACTGACTTAGGCCCAGAAAATCTGAGCGAAATTGCCACTTGGGTGTATCATAAAATATAGCTCGTCTTGGTAACAGACAGACGTTGTACAGGAAGATTAGTTTTGTCACTCGGCCGAAAACACTTTGTGAACCTAATTATGCAATCTACTATTCTTCTTTCGAATTGTCCATTTTGCATTGTTTCCAATAATTCAATAATTTTTTATTTTTTCAAAAACTATACTAGAGAAACTTATCAAACGGATTTGGAATCAACGTAAAATAATCTATAAGACTGCGTCTATTCCATTTTCAAGGATGGACCCATGCAAATTCATTTTATCACGTTATACGTCCATGAAAAATTGGTTTTCGTTTATATAACGACATTTTCAGCTCTTGAATGGGTAATAAGAGGAAAATCACGGAGCTTACCAAAGGATAGATGAAAAATTTAATCATGACATTCCATTGCGTCGCCATATCATTATTTTTATGGAAGATATTCTCTGTTGATAGCATTTCTCTGTCGAATTTTTGAGATTTCCGAAATCGGAACAATGGAAAACCATTTATGAAGATCTTCACGTCAAGATATTAATATGACTCAGAATTTGTGTCTGTATTTTCAAAATCGCTCAAGTAATTTCAGAGATATTCGATGTTAATGATTCGCAGGAAAAACAACATTGCATAAAATGAAGGTAGAGCATTGAAAAAATATTTTAAAAATAGTCACGAGAAGATTTTACTATTTTTTAAACGTGACCTTTTTTGTTTTTTTCATTGAGCCCCTCATGTGTACGCTACAGCTTGACAAAGTTTTATTGCATATCAGTGAATTAGTCGTTCATGGGTACAAAAAATGAAAAAAAAAATATCACGATCAGATTCCATTGAGTTCGAACTGTGAGATTGTTACTTTTTTCAATAGCGTTATTCTAGGGCTAGATATTCCGTGGTGAGTGTTTTTCACAAACTTGTCTTGAATACACTAGCCTATTTATTAATATTATATCATATTTTAACATATATAGCAACCATCACGTTCAAATTTTTCCATACCCTACTCATAGAATTTGATTTTTTATAGATATCACAATTTCCTGACGAGATATGCATTGTTAAAAATTTTCTTTGATTGAAATCTGCAAACTTCAATGTCATGAAGATTGCACGTGGGAAATGAAGCACCCAGCGCATTTGCTGGGAAATTATATTGGATTTCGAATGGAAAATGTTAGAAATTTCTCGTCGATTCTATTACAAAATTCCACAATTCGCGATCGCAAAGGAGATGTGGGAGCCACCAAGTGGTTTCTAAACTAACTACTCTTGGAGGGCAACCACTGAGATTCCTCGAAGGGAGCCAATGATGGAGCTCAACAAATGAGATCAAAGAGAATCCAGTGATCTCATTGGTTGCCCGCCAAGAGTAGTTAGTGGAGAGATCACTTGATGGCTCCCACATCTACGTTGCGATTGCGAATTTTTCCACACGTTTTTTTATCATGCAAATATTTGATACATTAACAGCCAGGAATAGCTCAACTGATTGGGTTGGAATTTAGGATCTTTTCTCCTTTTTAGAAAATCCATGCGAGGGAAAAAACTAAATGGAATCAGTCGAACTCGAAATATCTCGAATGAGGACAAGTTTCAGCGGGAAAGCCGACAGATGGCGCTCACAAAAGGGTCACTGTAAATGGGTATTTTCATAAGCGATTTTTGCGAAAATGAGCGCGAGTTTTAAAGCGTATTTCTACCCTGAAATAAGAAACGAGAAAATAATCTGCAATAATATCTATCAGATAATATTTTCCATATATGCACACACTAATTTGGCTATTATAAAAGAAAATATTGTAAAATTCATATAAATTAAAAAATTTATAATGATATCTAGACCTTATCCAGTGAGCACAGAAATTTCCAAATTACTTATTGAAATATGAAAATTGCACAGAACATGAATGGAAATACATTGCTTTTAACGATCATATATATAGTACAATGAAAATAATTTTAAATAACTAATTTTGGAGAAAATTTGGAAAGGATTAGAAAAAAAACAAGGAATGGACATCAACACCCCCTTGCGGCCGAGGTGACGCTAGTCTATCAAATACCAAATTTTCATCACGCTGTGCGAAAAAGTAACTTTTTAGGCACGCTTCTACGTTCACCTCGTGCCGAAAAGTGCATCTTCGTTTACTTTTCGTTTACGAGTAACAGCAGCAGTGTCAAAAAACATTTTATATCATTAGGCCCGATAAACCGCGATTATAACCTCGCTTCGCTCGGTTAGATCGCGGTTTTCGGGCCCAAGGACATAATATATCATATGTCATACGGCGATAAAAGCATTATCTGGCGAATGTGGCTTTATAATACTTTTTTGTCACTGCTGCTACGTTCAGCCCGTGTCGAAAAGTGCCTTTTCGTTTACAAGTTTCGACTTTTCGTTTACTAGTAAACGAAAAATGGCACAGTTCGGCACTCGCTGAACGTAACATCACTAACAAAATAGTATATTTCGTAACGAGTGCAAAAAAGTGTTTTTTGGCGAGTGGGAGGTTTATATCACGAGCCGAAGGTGAGTGATATAATCCCACGAGCTAAAAAACATTTTTTCACGAGTTACGAACAATATTTTTCATCACGTTGTGACGAAAAGTGAACACGCTCCGCGTGCCTAAAAGTCCAATTTCTGCCACATTGTGATGAAAAATATTGTTCGAAACTCGTGAAAAAATGTTTTTTGCACTTGTTACGAAATATACTATTTCATCACAATGTGGCGGAAATTGGACTTTTAGGCACGCGGAGCGTGCCGAAAAGTTCACTTTTCGTCACAGCGTGATGAAAAATATAGTTCGGATACACGTGCGACGGGGTGTTTTAACTCGTCGCACTTGTATCGAAATATACTATTATCGCCTGATGACATAATATACTAGTTCAACACATGTAAGACGGGGATTTTCAGCGCGTGTAGTTGGCAGCCCTCGGCTTCCCTCGGGCCGCCAACTTCACACTCGTAATAATTCCGCCTCACTCGTATCGAAAGATACAATATCATCACACCACACATAATAACAGAAAAACTGAAACTTTTTCCATTTCTCTGTCCTCCGTTGACGGCTTTTGTTGACAATTCTTAAAAACTGATATTTGTTCATTAGAAACACAAAATTTAGTACAGTAAAAGCTAAATTCAATTAAATTATGGAAGATTAAATTGTTGATACATCAACGTGCAGTGATTTGCAAGTGCAGGTATCGCCTACTTTCCTCCGTCACCCTAATTCCAGAGATTGTTTGAATACCTCATCGGCTCATCGTCCACTTCAGCTTCCGTCACGGCGTTACATCAAAATAAACCAGCTTCGCTAGACTAAATATCAAATCAAGAAACGGCCACAAGATTGTGGATAATAACAATAATAATAAAGAATGGAGGTGAGAGAAAAATATACAAAGGATAACAGCTGAACAGCCATTTGTATCTGGCTCTATTTGCATGACAGTTGGACGTTTTGTCACGGTTTGGTTTCCAATTTGCAGTTTACCCTTCCCGTGTAGGTGAAATCTACTAATTAAGACATTAGAGTTCATCATGCCAGGAAATAATAAGAGTAAGTAAATTGATTAAATACTCGAGATTTCATGGATTATTCCCTGCTTTTCGTATGGTTATGGACGTTTATGAACGGTCAGCACATAACCCCTGTGGTAAATGTGTGGCTTATGACTCGGTAATTTTCTCTTCAAATAATTTATTCGCTCTATGTTGAGAAGCTTATTGTAATAATTTCGCTACGGAGATTGTCAAAATGAATCGGAAGGAGGGAGAAGTTTTTGGTAGCTGAAAGCATCCATCGAGCGACATTTCATACGCGATGGGACATCTAAGAAAGTAGGAACATATGTCGAATTCAGGCCGTACTTTATGCTAAACTTCATTTTCTGAGTTTTTATGATGAAAAATCGTCCTTGGATAATTTTCGTTCAGTTTAAGTTTGTTTCCATGGTCATTACACTCAAACGAAAGTGGGCGTCCATTTTGCTTCCGAATGGAAGCTTTTTTTTTGACCCATTTTTTCGATTTTCTAATTTTGATTTTACAAATGGTGTAGAATGTTATGGAACATGAAGAAATTATGTTTTAAGAGTCATTTCTGCATGTATGTATCAGACAACTTGGATTTTTGATGATAATTTTTAGAAAATTCAACATCAATCCGGTGAAATTTGTAGATAAAAATCAGAAATTTCGATTAATTGTAGCTATTATTGAGCTCAACTTTGGCACGCTGTTTCAGCCCGATTGGTCCAATAATTCCTGAGATATAACAATTTGTCTAATTTTCATTTTTCCTTCATATCTCAAAAACTACTACAGCGATTTCAAATTTTTTCGCTTCAATTTTTTTAAATTCATACACGCAGGATGACCACCGGATACTTAAATCATGCACCAAGTCATTCCTAGCTATATTTTATTATTATATTGCACTGCATCGCTCAAATTCGAGTTTTCGATTTTCTTTTGTATTAGAAAGAATAACTAAATATAGTCTGAATAGTCCGAATATGCAATTTGAAGATGATGTTCATGCATATGAATATGTGCATGCATGCATGTATATCTGCTTCTTGAAACAACCGACAGATGGCACTTTTCAGGCAGTCTGAACATCGACGCACTGTCGCCAACTTTGAGACAAAAAGTCTCACAGCAATTTCGTTTTCCACAAAAACGTCAGGAAAGGACGTGGCCGCGGCTTAATAATTATTTTATTAAATTGTTACAACGCGGATTGAGCCAATTACATTTTTACGTAACAGAGGACGCTGATCAAAAATGATGAAGAAAAATAGGTGTGCGAAATTGACGAAAAAAAAAAATCTCGTAATGGAGCGGATCGTAGATGTATATAGACGCAGTAGCCTTACGCTGGCGGTAAGATTTGAACCGGCACATGGAGTAAGACGCTACTGCGTTTTTTGATTCCCCAAGAAATCACTAAGACTATAGCTAAGAATGATTCGGCGCATGATTTCTTTATCCAGTGGTCATCAGGGCCACGTAGGTTTCAAAATACATGCACCAGAGGTGGAAGTACATGTTTATTCTCCGAGGAATTATTGAAAATATAGCTAGGAATGGCTTGGTGTATGATTTAAGTATTCAGTGGTCATCGGAACGACGAGAATTTCTAAATACAGGTTTTTGAGAGTACAGTAACGTGATTATTCTCAGAGAAAAATCAAAATCTGAGGTGCGGTTTAGTAAGGGGGACCCGGAGGATGCTCACCATTTATCTAATACTCATGAGTAATTATTCAAATGGTGAATTTTATCCAAAATAGTACATTGTATTACTAGTGCGTAAAACAACCGTGCAGAGAACAACCGCTTTATGCACACTAAACCGTTTCGAAAAGTGCACTTTTGAGCCAGGTATCACAAAAGTTATATTTCTATATTCATTTACTCAATTTGAGTTGAAACCCCCTCTTTATCCTAATAGAATATTTCGGTGCATCACCACCAGATGGCGACACCTTCACATTCTTATTCGATATTTTTTCCGTTGGTCATTTTTTCCAAACGTTATTTCGTCAAATTACTTTTTTGCTCGTTTTTTCATAACGTCTGAAAAAAGTATTTATTTATTCTTAGTTGATTTTCTCATCCACCCAGCAATTAAAAGAACCGATACCCAATTTTATTCTTTGGAGTCGAACGAATATTAGAAAGTCTAAATCGGTTGAAAATTGTGGATCAGCGATATTTGTATGATGAAAACTGGAAAAAGTCAAGTGTTTATATAAAATACCGAGTAAAAGGGGTTGACTTAATCATATTTACGGCTTTTTTGCATCTCCCATTATGTATCAAAAGTCATTCGATGTAGTCCGCACGTACTCTAGTTACCATTTCATATCCATTTTAAGAGTTACGGGTCGACTTGGTGTCTTTTTAAATGTTCGTTGAATACGCCCTTGAAGGTCGCTTGCCAACAAATGATGCAAAAAAAGTTATTAATAATTTCATTGTTGAAACCGAGTTTACTAGAAAATTATTCAAGCTGTGAGAAAACAGTTGAAATGCAAAATGTTGCTCTTTTCAAACCAAACATATTAGCATGTATGAATTTGTTTCCTGTTTGGATTTCTTTCCCAGATATCCGCATCGACAAACTGGACGATTGAGTTAGCCCGGAATATCTTTGGAAATAATTGGAACAGGGAAACAATGCATGAGAGCATTCATGTTTAGTTTGACAAGAGGAATATTTTTCGACTTTTTTTATTTTAATAATTGAATAATTGAATTGTTAATTTTTTTGCATCGGTTGTCGGCAAAACGATCTCTAAATTCGGATAATTTTTTGAATTCAGATATCTAAAAACATAAAACATGCCGAGTGCACTCGTAACCTTGAGAATGGATACTAAATGGCATCTAGCGTATGGACTAGAGGGTCCGTACATGATTTTGACCCGAGGTTTGAGAAAAAAATGTTTTTTTTGTCATTTTCAGAAAAAGCACGACTTGGAACGAGAAAAACTGTTACGAGGACTCTGAATCAGTCTGAAAAGCCAAGTGGACTTGATTTGATTAATACTCTGAATGATGATTGCCTGGGGAGAATATTCATGTACCTTGATATTTGGGACAGACTCAAGATTCAGAAAGGTAATTTGGTAAATTCTAGCTTTGATAGTAATTTTTTAAAAGCCAGCGATAATATAAAACTGTTCATCTAACAAAAATTGAACTCGATCAACTATAGATGAAGAAACGGAATTTGATATTAACCCCCTGCGGGTATACTGGGGTGGTTCATCACTCCACTATTACTGCTATATTTATCTTTCACTGATTCGATTCAATCGTAATAGAAAAAATTTCAACTCTCAGTTTGCAAACGTTGGAAGGAAAATCCTCGGCTGGCCTGGGGTGATCTTCGAGTCCTGGACTCCGACAAACGTGGACAGCTGCCGCTGGACCTCTGGGACAACGCAGGCATCGCGAGAATCTTGAGGCAAGCTGGACGTTTCGTGAGAGAATTAAGACTAGTCCAACTTTGTACAAGTCTCATTTTACCTGTCGTTGCTGAGAATTGCCACAACCTAACAACATTGGAGGTTGAGCTCCCTTACCATGACATGACCTGCATCAAGTGGTTTCCGAAAATGGACGGGTTGATGTACTTTAGAATGCAGGCTAATAGCCAACATTTCTCAGAAAATTTCTTCCAGACTCTGCCGCACGAGAGCTTGATTGAGCTTCACCTCACCGTGTGCTCTACAGACAGCCGTATTCCTGCTTATGTACCTCGTGCAGCTGCCAGTGTAATTATTCAAACTATTCTTTGGTTTTTCAAATGATTACGGCAGAACTATATTGAAAGATACGAAAATTGTCGGATAAAACTTGAAAAAATTGTCTTCCAAAAGTATACCACAGCAGTATATTAAGTATGTGAAATTTATTTTCTTTCTAAAAAATTTTTCCTTCTCGTATACCCTTTCGCCATATTCGCCCACGGACAAGGGAAAACCTCATTTTGAGGGAAAAACCTGCCCAGGTACAGTCGTCTCTTGTGAGATTCCCGCTCGATAATGAAACCGTGACATTTGGAGTGTCACAAATTTTGGCCCCCCCAGCCGGGAATCAAACCCGGGTCTCCCGCATGCCAATCCCACACTCTAACCACGCAGCCGCCGCCGTCGGTATTTTCTTTTTTACTATTAACATAGTAATTTTGAATAAAAGAAACAGAATTAAGTGCACGCACGAAAAAATGATATTTAAAAGCGTCTTCAACGCTTTTCTTACTATGTTACATCGTAATTTTTTCCCGTTTTAAAATTTTGATTTATACTCTAGCGCCTTCTACATTTCACTCTACGAAACACCAGAAATTACTATGTTGACTAGTAAAAACTGCGGATCGACCGGATGGTAAGTGACCGGAGCACCTAACTAAAAGTGCCGGTTAAAGAAAAATCCTGCAGACACAACCGGAAAAAAATGAAAATCCTCCCGTTTCGCTAGGCAATTGCTATGAAGTTTCTAACATTTAGCAACTTTTATCTAAAATTAATCAACTTGGTTTCTGTGTGCGATGCTTTAAAAAACGTTCTCTCTTCTCCTCTTCCACGAATATTCGTGTTGAAAGAGGGGAAGGGGGAATTTTTTTTCATCACAATAGTACATTTCGTCACTAGGCCGTGAGGACTTTTCTGGCGAATATGAGGTTACAGGACGAGCCGAAGGCGAGTTCTGTAATTATATGAGGTAGAAAAGTTCCCACGGCCGTGTGTCGAACAATATTTTTTGTCATTAGACCCGAAAACCGCGATTTAACTGAGCGAAGCGAGTCTGGTCCTGCATTCAAGTTCTCATATTAAAAATTACTATGCTCTCATAGTAAGAAATTCCTTCATATTCTTTCCGTGTAGTTTCATCACTATACGCGACCCTGTGAATTTGGTGACCTTTACGGGGATTCCCCGTCGTGTTGTAAATAGTTCTATATTCCGTTAAATATTGATAATTTATACGTCGAGTTTCTTATTCACAATTGATCAATTTTTCACCGTTCAATTCGTCTCTTATTCGTAATTCTTCAGTTCTTTGTCTACCGCATTTTACAATTCAATTATTATTCACAATTTAGTTCCTGCTAAACTTATAATTTTCTTGATCTTTCTGACTTTGCAGTTGCTTTTCTCACTTTCAGCTCAGTCAAGTATCCATGGGATGTCACCAATTTTAGGGGTTTTGGGGGGTTCAACCAATCATTTAACAAAAAATTCAAAAATACATCCGGAGGGGGTAGCCACTGAAGGTTCAGAGAGAGTGGGTGTCGCGCGACTACCGATGGGATTTTCCACATTTTTGTCACAAAAATGTGTCACACCTCGCTTCAACCCCCAAGAAACGGAAGGGATTAACTCGTAAATCAGAAAGAAAATAAAAAACTTTTGAAAGTGTTTTAGCAGAACTCTCAAACGTCCTACCGAAATGAGTGAACTTTCAAAGGTTGAGGACTAAACCAAAATAGGATTAAATCCATAAAAGAAAATGGGAGAATATTTCCAAAAGTCTGAACAGATTTATAACACTCAAACTTCCCGGAGAAGCGACAATTTACTCGGAAAAAACATGTGACCTGAAAAATACAGCTTTTTTATTGATAATCAATTTTATTGATTTGGGGAAATCAATAATATACAATAATAATTCATTAAATATTTCAAAATATGGAACTATAAATTTTCTATTAAGTAGATAATACTAAATTTCTTCCAAGAGATTTCTGATTATTCAAATAATCGTCTCTCTTCCTAACTATTACTGATTAATGAATAATTCAAAATTTGACTATTTAAATTGATGATTACTTCAATAATTAAAATTTAAAAGTGATATTAACTAATTGACAACTTAATAACTTAACAGTAATTATAATTTATGTTTTGAATAAAAGAAAAATTTATTTTCTTTTATTCAAAAACAAGTCTTGTTTCAGAACACGTTTTGATTTCTATGAGTGGTCTGTAATAATGTACAAATCAAGGTTTTCTCAGATATTGTACCATTGAATTCTATTATCTCTTTCCATAGGCCATCGAGAAACTCACCAAACTAACAGATTTGACCCTGAACCGATTTGCCCTGACACCCCATCTGCTCGCAAGTATAAACCAGAATCCCAATCTCACATCTCTGGCTCTCCCAAACTGCTCTGTCAGAAGAGGAGTTACCCCTTTGAACCGTCTTGTCAATCTCGAGTACCTCAACCTCGCCAAGATTCTCGAAGTCGACGATCAGCTTGTGATGCAGATCTCGGACACTTGCAAAAAGCTGAAGTCCCTGAATCTCAGTGATTGTCACAATCTGACTGACAATGGAATCAGTAAATTGCACAATCTTCAGCTTGAGGAACTGTACCTGAGCGGTGTATTTAGGATTACAGATCTGCACTTGGCTCAGATGCATACACTCAGGAAGTTGGAGTGTCACTGCTGCAGCAATATCCACGACAATGGGATACTCACCCTCATGCGGTCTGCACCTAATTTGGAGTGCCTGAATCTGTGGAGTACTGGAGTGAGTTCGAAGGTTCTCACAGAGGCAGCCACCATCATAAGGCAAAGGAACACCGATGTCCCATTTCGCATTTTTGCTAGTCTAAACGTGCGACCTTATATTGACGATGATGATTGGTTCCCTTTCCTGATCATCAATCATCGCTCCCGAATGATCGATTCAAGCAGCTCTGATGACAGTAGCGACACTGAAGATGCAGAGGATGATGATTAGTTTGATTATCGGGAACGCATCAACATGTAGAGACTCAGCGAACAATCATAAATACCAATTTATTGATCTTAAGAGAGGCTATTGAGTTTAATTCATCCGATTCATGCTTATGTGATAATGATCCATTAAAAATGGCTTAAGAAACAATTTACTTTTCTCGACAAAATTGAAGCTTCAGAGATATGATTTTTTTCACCTCAAAATTTATCGCAAATTCATGGAAAGGGTGAGAAAAAATGTAACTTGTCTGGAAACAATAAAAGAGTGATTTGATAATTTATACTAGTTTTGAAGGTTTTGGAAGATATGGTGGAGAAAAGTGGGGCAAGCTTGATGGTTGAACGTTTTTAACTGTCAATGTTTCGAGAACGCCATACTGACAAATCGCTTGCCGTTTCTAATCAAAATAATGTGCAGAAATTATTTTTCCAAACTAATTGTACTTTAATTATTATTCAACACGTTTGGCTTTTGTTTTCATCTAGACCTGCCCAGATGCCGAAGAGATACCATGTCCAGAATTTGAGGAACAAGGCAGAGACGATATTCGCGTAAAGTAGCTCTATCCTTAGGGGCTCATTTTTCAGTTTTATTTTTTTTTAATATAAATAATTAGCCGAAAACTCGATGAGATTCGGAATCCTATTTTTTTGCCATTTATTTGTCATTTTCGTTTCTATGAATAATAATGGTTTGAAGCCATCATTCAATTCAGCTTCTTATATGAAGATTGCCAAATGATGCATATCTCCGCTCAAATAAACGATTAAAATCTTTTTTTTTCCTAAAGAAAGAGAAACAATAATTTAAAATATTGGCACTTGTTTAATCATGATTTATCGTTTAATTATTTTCATTATTAACAATATTCATTCAGAATCACCTAGGACTAGAAGCAGAAATAGACATGACAACGGCCATAGTCATGGCGCTAGTTCCGCTCATCTCCCACCTGTCATATGAGGTGCTCATCACAAAGTTAGATTTTCATAAATCATAAGTTAGCAAAAAATGACAGAAAATGTCATTATATGTCAAACAGTGAGAAGCGCTCAGGAGCGCTCAAGACCCCCCACTAAACCGCAAGTTGCACGCGCAAACACATTGTGGGAACATTAATTTATCTGAAACAGTAAGTAATTTTACACATTCGATCAATTTGTTGTTATTGGTTATACCAATTTGTACATTGATTTCATGAGGAGTCTCATGAATTGCTGAAGACTTGACACACCAGGCAGAGATTTTTACTCTGTTCTCAGTCTTCTTAGTGACCCCAATGTGAAATATAAAATCAGACGACAATTCTATCACTTTCGACACACGCTCGTTTATTTTCTGCTCTGGACTCTCATCCCCAACATAATTAAATATATCCTCCAGATTTAATTCCAATAAGTCCCTCATATTAATAATTATTAATAATTATACGGTTTGAAGGCTCTCACATCACGTATACTTATAACCTAGAATAATTTATAGTTTGCTTACTAAAATATTTGAATCGGTACATTTTAGGTCCGCCATTTTTGTGTTCATCAACGCCATCTGACGCTCATTTAACATCGCGAATTAAGAGGATTATCAAACGATGAATTATATATGACAGAACAAAATAAAATGCAAAATGACCATTCGGAAGTGTATTGCTAATTTATTAGCAAAAATAACCATACTATATTACGGAGAAAAAAGCAATTTCCGAAACACCCAAAACATATTTTTGAGTGACTGCATGTGTGATAAATACATCAATAAGCAAAAATAACAATACTATATGACGATAAACGTAATTTCCCACTTGTTTCATTCCATTCTTGGCTTTCAAGTTATCCAATTATCAATCATCATTCGAACAATTTTTCATTTCACATAGAGAATCCGATTTGTAATTTACGCGCGCTTTCTTGAACAGCGCCGTCGCGGCCGCATTGCTCATTCTCATGAAAGTTCACATGAAAATGCGTCCTTCATGCGCCGCCATGACACTTTTTACATGTCCTCCGCCATGACAGTTTCCAATGCATGCTTTTTTTTATAAAGGAACTAGCGCCGCCGCGGCCGCGACGTTGATGACCTTTCATTGTGTTTCTTATCATCTTTGATTTTTGTTAATTACAAAAATTAATGAATTATCGGTTCATCATACAAAGTGTTGAGGGTAATGAAAGCAATCCAGCTCGGTGCCAGTTGAATACTTCAATGAGTGATTGACTAATTCTGAATTTCCGGGCTCACTAAATGAGGTTCTGATTATAATTATAATTGAAATTATATTCAGAATGCA
>NW_021680350.1:158092-169632 GCF_001412515.2 Diachasma alloeum
AATCCAGCTCGGTGCCAGTTGAATATTTCAATGAGTGATTGACTAATTCTGAATTTCCGGGCTCACTAAATGAGGTTCTGATTATAATTATAATTGAAATTATATTCAGAATGCAAAACAATAATTATCAAATTGATCACTACCCCCAATTGTGTAGTCTTTGCCTTCCTCTTTTATTTTCACTATCTAGCAGAACCAATCAGAATTCAATTATTTGGCTGAAAAAATTCTTGTTCACAATTTTTTTTGACCATGCTATAAACTTAAATCTGATGGATCATCTGAAAATTTTCCAAATTTTCCATAGAATTCTGAAATTGTCGTGAATTGTTTCTTGGGTCAAGCAATCCCTTTATCGTAGCTTTATGTGAAATATTTCATCTTTTCCCACCAATTATTGTCCCATCTTTCACTCAAAAATTCTTCAATATAAGAGAAATACCAGAAATTTTCTCTCAAAAAATAGCTTTTAATGAGTGCATAACAAGATTAGGACCTAGGCTAAAATTTTTATATCCCTAGTTTTAATAGTTTCGGCTTTCCATTATCATCTCAGGTGAGATAAAGGGCTCCCTTTTCATATTTAACACGCTATCGCGGCTGTGATGTTGGTGACCCTTTGATTACGCCTTTTTTCGTAGCAGATACAATACTTCCTCTTTCAATTTCTTGTTAGCTGTGAAATTTTCCTATTACAATGAATAACTTGCGCATGTACTTAAAATAAAGTAATTGTTTTCAGTATTCTAATATGAAATAATAGATTTTCCTATGCTCACTGAATAACATTTTGATCGTAATTATAATCCGATTACTTCCCAAACATAATTCAGAAAGTTAATAGCTGGATTTCAATTTTCGGTGATACTCCGGTAGGAGGGCATGCTAACACTGTTATAAATATTTTAATCAGTTCTCTCGGTGATTTAAATCATCTGTTGTTCAAATCATCAATATGATTCCGTGCTTCAAATATTGCCACTTCATGTTTTCAGCACCAAATTGAAAAGTGCAACTGAAAATGAAAGTTTGATCTATGCTCCATCCTTTTTGTGAATCTGGAATTCATGTTAATAATTCAGATTATTTTTGGTGATCGGATCTGGCCTTCCCTGGGCCAATCAGAGTTCAGTATTCAATAACATGAAGTAGCTCTAGCTTTTGATAATTTCCCTGTAGCTTTTGATAATTTACCTCTAGCTCTGCAATTGTTTCTCTAACTAAATAACTGTCAAATATTATCTTGGAATGAAAAAAGTCATGAAGGAAGTGAAAACGACCAGATCGAAGGAAGTGAAAACGAATACCTGCCACTCGACCTCCAAAATTAATCGAACATTTCCCTCATGTTTTCCTGGGTATCAACGATCGGGATAAGTTTTGCACGAAAATTTTAATCTGCAAAAGTTCTCCTCGTTGCTATGCAACAAAACAATCGGGAAATATTCGATTATTTTGGAGGTCTCGTGGTATTACTACTGATAATATTACATATCTTGATTTCTGCTGTTATGAAATATTGAGTCACAGATTTTTATTCATAATAAAATCTCTTCATTTTTATATTATTATTACTATTCATTCAAAGTGAATTAATCATCATTTCCACTGTATTACATTCATATCCTCTTGTAGTTCAACCTGAGAAAAGTCAGAAATTCGTGGCAAACGCAATATTAAGACGTTTGAATCATTCTATTTCCCTTTGACTCAAATAATATGGGAAATTATGATAATTGGTTTATCAAATGAAAAGACAAAGTAATTAGGTTCTCTTTTTGTTAAAAAAAAACTAAGTCACTTCAGAGCTTTTATTTTCATGCCGTTGAGAAAATAATGAATTCCATCAGATTTCTTTTCCCTCTCAAACTGAATCAAATGTCTCCTAAGAACTACTACTGAACTGCCCATAAAACTAAATTTTTTCATTTCAATAGTATCATTTCGATTTACTCATAATTATCAGGAAACATTGCGAAAATCTTGAGAAATAATAGAAAGTCGACTTTTCAGAGTAGACTAATGAATTGGATGAGTGAAAAAATCGCATTTTCCGGAGACCACGACCTTCCTTTACAAAAATAATTCCATAATAATCCAATTTTCTGGCCGTTTATCGAATAGTTTTGGAAGTTTGAACCATTTCTGGTATTTATTCCTAACAAAGCAATGTTGAAAGAACTAAGTATTTGTTTAATATTTGTTTAAAAAATCGCTGATCATTATTTTCAAACTTTTTCTAGCCAATTCGATGAAGAAATTAGATGATCGAAAATCTTCGATTAAAAAGTATTCTGACTTCTTTGTTTCGTGAAGAAAATCCAATATTCTTTAATTTTGAGGTATTAGTATTGATTTCATTAAACAAAATCTCGAAAAATCAAAATCGGATAAAAAAACTGAAATCGAATATTTTATATAAGTTACGAATTTGCTTTGAATGATTCCAAAAAATATGAAATTCACTTTTTTCAAATGGAAGCATTGTTATCGTTCAAGGTTAAGTCTTAGATTTTTTGTGTTATAACGATCCATTATGATCTAAAACGTCCGGAAATTCAATTTTGAGTCCGTGTCTGTACGTATGTGTGTATAAATGTATATGACAAAGTTTATCTTCTATTGTTCACTAATGAATCGATGGAATTGATCAATTTTTTCTTCTCAAATGTATGCATATTGAGTCTTATTTATCGAAATTAATTAAAATTTGATTAATTGATTAATTTCTTTGATTTTTTCATTTTTTCAAAAATCGAGTTTTCCACGACAACTCAAAGGAAAATATTCTAAATTCATTGAATGATGGCTAAAAATAATGTGTTGTCTTTTTGATCGAGTTCGAAGACGAAGGCGATAGCAAAAATTATTATTTTTAAAATTCAGTAAATTATGTGGTAAAAAAAAATTTCCCCAATAACATTTCATTGAAGTTTCAATAAAATATTGATAGTGTCATTCTTTCATTTGATTTATACAAAAATTTTACAAACTTGATAGAACATTATCAAACGATTATTCATACACGATAGGAGAAAATTATGTGCAAAATGGCCATTCGGAAGCACATTGTTACTTCATTAGCAAAAATAAGAAAATTAGATGAATCACAGAAGCAATTCCCCACATATTTCATTTCATTCTTGTCGTTCAAATTAATCAAATCATCAATCATTCCAACCACCTTGTCATTTCTTATCGCTTATCACCAAGAATAAATTCTTATTCCCCTCAATATGAATAAACATCTGTGTGTAGAAGATATACACTGATGAAATCCATACGAAACTATGCACATATAACTCCGATTTTGAAATTCACGCGCGCTTTCTCGAACAGCGCCGTCGCGGCCGCATTGCCCATTCTCATGAAAGTTCATATGAGAATGCGACCTACATGCGCTGCCATGACACTTTTTACATGTCCTCCGCCATGACAGTTTCCAATGCATGCTTTTTTTATAAAGGATTTCGATCTATACTAAATTGTGTCAACGAAGGCAACGAAGGGTGCGTTTCGGAATCAACTACTGTAGCTGCAGTAAAGCGAAATTAGGGTTACAGTACTGCTACTGCTACTAAGTCGATTGCGAAACGCACCTGAAGTAACCAGCTACTTACAGCTAGCAGGGGGTAGGGGGGAATGCAAATTTGGATTATTGCAATCGCTTGGTGGTTCGAAGGTAGTCAAAGGTAGTCCACTTTTAGCTTTTTGGTGGTAAAAATCAATTAATTATAAATAATCAAAAATTTCATCTGCAGCCAGCGGGAGGGATGCATCTTTTTGAAATTTCAACATATGAATTTATAGGTAGAATCCTGTGGTGGTCAAAGGTGGTCCAACACCAAATTCATCCGTTCATTTTTTCAACTGATAATAAATAATGTTTATCGGGTCTGTCTTACCGAGAGGTACTCCCCCCACCACTTCCCACTCCGGGCCCTTTAAATAATTTCGGAGCACGTTTGGAGGTTAGAAAATTGGTTTAATGAATAAGAATCTCAGACTTAAGTTCTTTTGCTATTCAATTTGTGTTTTTTTAGTGAACGTGGCGTGAATACTACAAAAAAACATAATTGAACTTATAACGGAGCATTATTCGTCCGAGTATAATCGTAATCAATTGTGTGGAAGTGACACTGAGAAGATGACGATCGAAAAAAATGCAACGATAAATGACAAATCATTTTCCCCGCTCCTATGTTTTTTAGATCTACAGTAGTAGTACAATCACACTGTTCAAGACTGATTGAACCCATGTGACAGCTCCAGAATAAATTCATTAAGGAGTTGAACCACCTGACCAGTATACATATACGAGATGACGTGAATCCTGAAAGGAATTATTCATTTAGAGTCATCACTTTTTCATTCCGTTGATTCACGGGCACCAGGAGAAGAGGAAGCTCCAGCTATATTATGCTAGTGGTAGTGACCATCTCGAGGCTGTTCCAGGGTAAAATGTGATTAGAAACTCATCTCGAGGAAGCAAGGGTTCAGGAAGAAATACCAGCCCCATTATTATTATTTTTTTTTTCAAAAGCTTGGTACATGACACAAAAGGTCTCTACAGCTGGATGAAAAACCATAAGTTTCAGGAATACACGAGGAAGATTTTTCAGGACGGTGAAACCGAGTGTGAAATAATACAGTGCAAACAATGCAGTATGCACAGCGTGAAAATCATTTTCTGCCGAATTTGTTAGACTTTCATAGATCGGTGGGTCTGGTGAAACATCTCCAAAAATTGTTTCGATAGAGAATTAATTTTCTTCCGTGATCATCTCTCGTAATATTCCGGAATTCTCAATCGCTTCCATAGTTTTCGACCCCCATCAGCCGATCCTGGCTTCGTCCAGTTCAAAATCATTCATTGAACCTGCATCTCATTTCACCCAGTTTGCTTTATTTCTTTCCAATACCTCTGCGGTGAGAATATATCGACTTCAAGAAATATAAAATTTCAATTGATCTAGAAACATATCCCTAGTATATTCCAATCCATGTCATTGAGGTACTCTTTCATTATTCTGAAAAACAATTTTTTCATAAAATAAACGTCCATATCGGAAGACGGTCTATCTGATTTTAGGCATCGGATAAGTAACGGCACTTTCTACTAATAAGATTCCGACACACAAAGATTGAATTCATCATTCGATTCGACATCATCATTTCTATTCTGAAGGCATGTATTGGTGATTATAACTCGGAGGAATTCTTTGGTATTTTCAGTCACACAATTCTATTCTTTGGATTTAGATCTTTTCATAATTTTTATAATATGATAGAAAGTGATGGCTTTTGATTTTTATGCCATAGGTGCCCAGAATCACGCGATTCTAACCTCGCTTCTCTCGGCAGAATCGCGGATTCTGGGCCCTATGACATAAAATAGTATACGAAACTCGTGCGTAATATATTATTCTATCACTGTAGATTTTGTAACCTTCAAACGTGCTCCGAAATGATTTAAAGGGCCCGGAGTGGGAAGTGGTGGGGGGAGTACCTCTCGGTAAGATAGACCCGCTAAACATTGTTCATTATCAGTTAAAAAAATGAATGGATGAATTTGGTGTTGGGCCACCTTTGACCACCACAGGATTCTACATATAAATTCATATGTTGAATTTTTCAAAAAGATGCATCCCTCCCGCTGGCTGCAGGTGAAATTTTTGATTATTTATAATTAATTGATTTTTACCACCAAAAAGCTAAAAGTGGACTACCTTTGACCACCTTCGAACCACCAAGCGATTGCAATAATCCAAATTTGCATTCCCCCCTGCCCCCTGCTAGCTGTAACTAGCTGAAGTAACCTTGCTTGGAGGGGTGGGGAGCATGGACATAAGTGGGGGATTTGGGTAGAGTAGGGAGTATACGCCGAGTTCTCTTTTGACACGAAACACTTGAAGACTGTGTTCGCGACTCACTTCAATTCATATCTAGTCCAGCTGATGCAATCATCATAACTCGATACGTTGTCTCGTCATCTCATTATTGACTATACAAATCATTAAATAAAAACAGGTAAACGACTCATTCCAAACGAATTGTCATCTATTAATAAAAATTAGTCTCTGAGAATCTGAATTGAACTATCAATGGCAATTGTTTTCCAGTTGTAAAATCGAAAAAATAAATCGTTGAACTAAAAATGGCAGCCAAGCGTTACACGTCATCGGATTTGCCACTCCATCTCGGTGGATTGACCCTCGTTGAGAATTCTGAAAATCCTGTAAAAACTGTGAAAGACAACGCTTCAAATCTGAAAATTGTCTACTTTGATGTTCAATCAACCGGCTTCACTGGTGGTGCCGAGGTCATTCAACTCGCAGCGCGATATGAAGATCGTGAATACTCTGATTACGTCATGCCCAAGGGGGAAATTGCAGAGGAGGTGGCAGATCTGACAGGGCTATTCGTATCGAAGAATCGTATGCTCGATTGCTACAACAAGTGTCAGCCAGTGCCTGCAGTATCCAAAGACGTAGCTGTTGAGACCTTTGTGGAATTTTTGAAGTCAATTGGCGAGAAAGTGCTCCTCGTTGCTCACAATTGCATCTATTATGATGCTCCAATGCTCAGTGGGCTGATGTATGAGGTGGACAAGGTCAGCGACTTCAAAAAAATTGTTTTTGGATTTTCTGAGGTACTTGGGCTCTTCAGAAAGAAATTGAAAGATGGACGTGACGAGAAAAATGGATTCAAACTTTCAAAACTTGCTGGAGATTTTTTACATGAGAAAAACAAGACTCGACTCAGTTGTTCATGTGAAATGGCTTCACAGACTTGTCAATCATCCTCGTATCAAGATCTCTGCTGCTGAGTTGATTGATAATCATAAGCCTGCAGAGGGTATCATCAATGATGCTACCGAACGTAAATGGAAGCATGCCCTGAGAAAGGATCTTGAGATACTCAAGGTCACAATCAGTGATAAGCATGAATTCGTTGGACTCGAAAACGAAACTATTGACCGTATCGTGGAGCACGGAATTGGCCTGCATGATCTTCACTCGTACTGGAAGCATGGAGGTGAAGACTACGTCAGGATGATTATTACTACTCCAGTGGACGGCAAGGAAGGCAAACCAGGGTCAGTTATTGCTGAAAACAAGGAAGAGGTCCAGACGATTATTGATAATCTTGCTGTTGTCTTCAAGCATGGTATGATGAGCATCCTTGCTATTGCTGAAATCGCTCGCGATCATCCTGTCATCACTGAAGGGCTCTAGAGCCAATAAATACATGTATGAGACGTTTTTGATTACTTTTTTTAATTTTATACAAATGTGTGACTCTTCACATTAAAACTTTTCATTTCAATGCGAGTTAACGGTATAATTATCAAAAATATTATTTCTTCTTCATTATACTATAGTAGTTGTTGACTGCAAAGTATTTTGTTTGATTTATTATCAAGTGTTATGAGTGTTAATATGAATCATGTCATGCTCATGTTTATTCATAAGTTGGATCGATAAAATTATTATTTCAATACATTTGTCACCGGCGAATGTTGATTATTTACAATTTTGTTTTATTATGTAAGGGAAAAAATTTCGAATAATTTGAGTTTTGTTATATTTTTGAGAGAACCTGGGAATAACAAAAAAAATAAAGGTTAATCCATTCCCCTCCAAATTGACAAATTACTGTGTACCCATGATTTATTTGTCCTAAATCCATAATTAGATTATCCTTGAATTTTCTAATCATTTTTCAGGCGTGACAATAAACTTGATTTAATGACGGTACTCTTATTTGCATAATCAAGATCTTGAATATGATTCGGCGACCACAATAGTCTGTGGGTTTGTTTCATTGAAGACAGTTTTTAGCGAGAGGAAATACAAAAGTTCCAAATTGGGCGTTAAACTTTTATTGCTGAGGAAAATATTTGATTGGAAAAATTTGAACCCGTACGTTTTTATTCTACAAATGATAATGTATGTAATGGTAATAATACTCAAAACTTCCAGATGGGTAATGAAATTCTTCTTTTGATGATCGGTATGATTATATCCTCTAACTGTTGAAGAGGCAAGCACCATTTCTACTTCAGGGTAATAAAATTCTGGGTTTTGGAGAGTGAGAGCAACAGGATAAAATCACATAGGAGTAGGATGCTACATGGCAGGGTTAGGTCGTTCACTGAAAATTGGGGTTTTCTGTAGTACAATCGTCAAAAGAAGTTCGTAAAGAACGTGAAGTTGCATCCCATATCGATAGACTTATACAGGATGCAACTTCACATTGTCTACGAAATTATTTTGACGATTGTACAATCATTTACTAAAGTTCTGAAACAAAATACGTAGGATGCAAGTTCAGATCGTTTCAGAACTTTAGTAAATGATTGTATATAGTAGAATACTGGTAATTTATCTCGAATTGGTAAACAAGGTAAATAACTGGTATAAAACCCCTTAACCGAAAAATGGCCGTCAATCAGTGATATTTCAAAAAATGACTCAAATTTTATAATCTTTCCGATCGACTCTCACTATTAAGGAAAAAATTCTAATGAAGAGACATAACGGCCTTTTTTTTCTTCATCGAATTTTATAACCTTTGCAATCGACTCCCGCTATTAAAGAAAAAATCCCAATTAAAAGGGATAACCGCCCTTTTTGTCGACATTATCCATCTCCTAATAAACGAAACGTCCCGATTAAAAGGGGCAACGGCCCGTAAAACTTGGAAGTTGGACGGCCTCAAAAACATAGAACATAGAAACCCCTTAACCCGACTCTCAGTGCAGTAACTGTCGTGATTGAATTTCACGAGGAGTATACCTTGCGAAGGTCATACCTTCCAAGGGCCAAATGTCATGAGGGTAATGCCTCGCAAAGATCATGCCTTACGAGGGTCAAATATCGACAGGGTCGTACCTCGTGAGGATCAAATCTCGCACGTGTCATATCTCGCAAGGGTCCTGCCCCGTGAGCCATACTTTACAAAGGGCTAACGTTGCAATGTTCAGACGTCACAAGGGTTATACCTCGCGAGAATCATGATATCTCCTCCGTTAGACTCCCCTGACAGATCACTCAATAGGGGGTTCGACTCGATCACGGTTCAATTGATCGACCATCGATCAGCCAACGATTGATTATCGATCAACTAGCAATCCACCAACAATTGACCATCGACCATCGATCGCCTATCCCTCTACTAGTGATCAAAAACCAGCAATCGACCGGCCATCGATCGAGTAAACAAATCGACCTCGTGTTGAGTAGCCGTCGATCCATCTGTTTTCTTAATCGTTGGACCGTTGTGATTGTCCTGCCTTCTTCTCCCAGTTCACCCTGGTATTATCGCCGTCAGAAAAGAATGGTCTTGGATCTGAGTGGTGGGGGACGTCGAATCGGAACTAAATTCGAGAAAATGGGGGTTTTCAGCCATGACCATTCTGTTGTGGCGAGAACTATAATCATTGGAATCTTGTGGTGGTCGCCCCTTCCTCCCCGATTGCTTGTTGGTATTTGACCTTTGAAATTGTCCTGCCTATCTCCGCTGTTCGACCATTGCCACGTTTAACTCTCACGAGGTATGACCCTTGCGATGTTTGACCCGCACGAGGTATGACCATGCCGATGTTTGACTCTTGCAAGGCATGACCCTTGCAAGACTTGCATATGATACGAGAGCTCAAGCCCCTCTCTTAACGGAGTTATTCTCGCGACATAACAAATGTGCTGTTCTCAATCACGAACATGCGCGTGCAAAATGGTCTAAATCTTCTTGGGAAAGAACTTATTTTTTTACATGTAGAAAGTTTGGTAAAATATCGGTGGTATTTTACTTCCCAACCCTGGTACCTGGTAGTGCGATGTTTGATCCTCGCGAGGTGTGACCCTTGCAAGGCATGACCCTTGCAAGACTTGCACATGATAAGAGAGCTCGACCCCCCTCTCAACGGGGTTGTTCTCGCGCCGTAGCAAATATGTTGCTCTCAATTAGGCACACGCGGCCAAAAGGTCTAAAACCTTCTTCATAAATGACTTATTTTTTTACATGTAGAAAGTTTGGTAAAATATCGGTCGTATTTTACTTGCTCAACCCTGGTACAATCGTCAAAATAAGTTCGTGAACAGTGTGAAGTTGCATCCTATGTAAATTTATATGGGATGCAAATTCTCGTTCTTTATGAAGGGTTGAGGTCACAGCCCCCAAATGGCAAGCTTCAGAGTACTACAAATTTACGAATAAAAAACTTCCTATCATCTGGATTTCTTATTTTCAGATTTAACAATGAAATTAAAATGTAATTTCACCTTCGGTCGACACTTCTGATCAGGCGATATAATATTTTCTTACAAGTTTTTACAGCAGAATTTCTTCAACAAACATTAGCAATATGTCGAAAAATAATCGACTACATCGATAATTATAATGGTGCGATTTATGTCTACTTTCTTTTTATAACTGCGCCGATGTAGCCATATCAATTATTAATACGACATATTTAGGAATTGTGATAATAAAACAAAAAACTATTATATTGACTCTTCAAGCCAGTGATATACCGCAGCCATGAATAAATATCATGCTGAACGTTTGAATACAAAATAGTTAGGCAGCGGAATTAATTAATGCCTCCAATCAAGAATTACTTCAATGTACTCTTGAAGATATGACTACTCTTGATGAACTAATATCTTCTTACTTGTATTTACGGTAAAAAATTGATAACTGTAAGGTCATTAACTGTAGTCTGAATATACCGGCGGAATTACAACAGTATTTGACGGTTTTATGTGATTAAAAATGATAACGGATATAGATTCTAGCCAAGAAAATAATCCTAAGAATAATATATCTACCAATGAATTTTTTTGACGAAAATTTCTTTAGTCTTCAGCCCTTGGATTACGTTAATGGGAATTAGAACTTGTAAGAACCTTTGCATTGATCTCCTTGTAGAAATGGAACTAGCAGAATTCATGAAATTGTATTATTGAANGGAACTAGCAGAATCCATGAAATTGTATTATTGAGCATGACGCTAAAAAATCAATAATGGTAGGTATATAACTCCCGTATAATTATACTATCGTACAACATGTATTCAACTATTCCAACCCAAGAGCCTATTCTTTATTGTAATTTTTAGTTTGAGATTATTCGAATTAGGCGCCTAAAAATACTGCGGATTTTCGATTTAGCCGAATGGTATAGCGAGCTCTGCTTTATCGACCTCAGAAGATAAGGCAGGGAACAACATGTCGATAAAACATACAAAAAAATTTGAGGTAGCTGTAGCTGTAGCCGTGATTGTACGTGGACACATCTATGTGACAGAGGGGAAACCGCAGTCCTCTGCTGTCGTAATGAGTAATTAAAATGGGCGTGTTATTGGACAGAATCAATAGATTGGGAGAAGAAAAAAAAAGTGTGATTCGATTCTTTTGCACAATTGGGAATTTTACATCGGTACGGCATCACGGAATATTCAGCGTAAACAACAGACGAGAAATACAATGTTGACAACAGCTGACTACGCATGCAGCGTCGATATTATATATATA
>NW_021680350.1:169662-200090 GCF_001412515.2 Diachasma alloeum
TCTCTCTCTCTCTCTCTCTCTCTCTCTCTCTCTCTCTCTCTCTCTCTCTATATATATATATATATATATATATATATATATATATATATATCGTGACCGCGTTATCTGACGGGTGAAAATCCTGAAAGGGATTTTAGGGGTGTCAAATAAGCGTAACAAATAAGAGGGGGTAAATTCAATAAAATGATGTATTTCCAATTAAATTTAGAGATAGATAGTGAGGCCTTTTGACTCTTATCTAGGGGGAGGGTAAGGCCAAGCGACTCGAACACGCGCAATATCGGGAAGGCTCGAATTAACAAAGAAGGGAAGAGTTTAGTCGTGTCTAGGGGTGTCTCGATTCTTACAATAATTATCTCACTGGGGGGGGGGAAAGAAACACAAGTGTGGGCTCACCGCTGGGGGGACGGAACGGGAAGATAAGGCTGCAGAAATAGTGACTGGGAAAAGGGGAAAATAACTCGTACTCACAGGTCCTCTCGATGCTGGGGAACTGTCCGGGGTAATTAACACCTGGGCCTTCTCGGGGTCCTCTCCAGGGGATGCTGAGCCTTCTCTCCACCTCAGGGTCTCCTGGTTGATCTCTCCGATATGGGATGAGGTCCAAGATCCTCCAACAATCCTCTTTACATTGTTATAGTTCTCTGGGCACAATTGATACGACGCGTTAACTGGGGCAGTCGTGAGACGAGTGGCTTTCCTTNAGAGAGAGAGAGAGAGAGAGAGAGAGAGAGAGAGAGAGAGAGAGCGAGAGAGCGAGAGAGAGAGCGAGAGAGCGAGAGAGAGAGAGAGAGAGACGCACCTTAGTTTGGGCGCCGGCCACCAGGGGCGTTGGCAGTCAGTAGGCACGTTCGTAATGACCCCCCTATCGAAAACATAGACGTATCCACGTCAACATAACCGCTATATAGGGAAGGGGAAGGCAAAATGGGCCATGAAACCGTAGAGGCTAATTGTGTTTTTTGGTAAAAATTACTTATATTGGAGGTAAAATATGGCTTCAGCATGAGTTGAAATCACCCCAATTCAAAAAAAATAATTCAAGGACAGAATGGGAGTACCACAATTGAAATACCGCAAAATTGCGTTGATTGACTTTGATTATAAATAATATGAAATTAATTAAAATGTATACTTATATGTTACATATTTTTCCGATACATAATCGAAGTCGTCTCGGGTGTTTTGACCAAAGTCGCGGAATTTCAACAAGAAAAAATTGAAAATAAAACAGGTCCAGGACGAAACCTAACTTGTTTGACAGCTCAAAATACTTGTTTTGATGACAAGAATTAATGAAAAAAATACGAGAAAAATAAAACGACATAATTTTGAAAAATCAGGTTTTTCAACTTTTTTTTTTGAATTCGTTATTATGAGCACCTAGGGATTGAGAAAAAAAATTGAGAGATAGTTTTTAATTAACTCATCTGGTAGTTATTTCATACTTTTATCGCAAATTCATCATTATTTCAATTTTCGCGAAAATTTTGAGGTGCCCCATTTTGCCCACCCTGCCCCGTTTCGCCCTACCCTCCCCTACTTAGTCTTAATCTGCGGTTTAGGGGTCGAACAATTACCGACCATAAATTTTCTGTATTACTGACCCAGATTCCCTACATTACCTACAGAATTCGGCCAAATGCCATTTTGGCATAAATTTTTTTAAACAGTTCTGGCGGAAAGCATGAAAATTCATCCTCCCTTATTCCAGTCCAATCTATCATGGATTCCAATTTTTTTCATATCCACACAAGTAACTTGATAGTATCAATTATATTCACAGATAACTAATATTGATGAATCATGGGTATAGAAATCTACATAGATTTGAAACGGAAATTCTCTAATGGAGAACCCATCGTCATGTATGAATGACGCATTCTTGCAAACAACAAAAAAGATATTAGTGTTGACGGTGATCTATGAAAATTTCAATTCCGAGGATTTAATATTGATATCGGATCTAAATTAACCACGATATATATGGACCCATCTGATGGGCGCGCGCCGATCGCCGTTGGCAACAGTTGTGGGGAAGCGTGGTCTACAATTATTTACGTCATTTAAAGGGTTTTTGTATTCAGGGGAAAGTCAAAGTGGGTGCTACCTAATTTAGAACATCCAGGGGACAAGTGAAAGTGGGGGTGTAACTGGAGAAGAAGCCCTTTGCGAGTTTGGAGCTTTCTAAGTTTCGTGCGAGAGCCGCGGTTAGGACGCCTGAAGAGAGAGAGGGATTAAGTGGAGAGAGAGAGCAGGAGTTTGAGCGGGACGAGCAGGAGAACGCCATGCCAAGCCAGTCAACGGTGGAAACGAGAGATGGCGCCAGCGATGGCGGGGGTCAGGACGGGGGAGGAGAGAAAGTTCCTGCCTTGTCGTCGCAGGAGAAAAAGGGGTCTAAAGAGCAAAAGAAGAGGAGAGGACGCCCTCCTGGACCATCGAAGCGAGGACAGGGAGTTAAAATAGATGAGTATTTTCTCAGGGACAAGAAGGCTTTCACAGTGAGGGAAAAAATTACGCGTACCCCCCCTAGAAGCCTGAGGTGCCGCAGTGTACCAGTGAGAAGGGGGGAAACCGGGAGAAAGGAGAAAGAGGGTGAGGAGGAGGTGGACGACCCAGATCCGAGTGAGGGAGAGACTGATGGAAGAAACACAACATGGAGCAGATCAGTGAGTGAAGAGACGATGATTTTGAGAGGAAAGGGAGTTGCACAGGATGCAGGGGAGGGAGACCTGGAGAGCGAGGCTGACAAAGCTGAGGGGGAGCTGCTCGGGCCCAAGGGGGATGAAGGAACGGAATCGGAACATACCCAGGAAGGAAAGCAAGATGGGGCCGGAATACCAGAGCCCGGTAAAGGACAGGGGCTAACAAGAGATATTGGAACGGACACGGACGTGAGGGAGATTGACAGGTGCCAGCGATGTGGGGAGTGGTGTGTTACAGGGGGAAAGAGTACCTCTGTACAGAACTTCGAGAAACGGCTGGAGAGAATTGAGATAAGCCTTGAAAAACTGCTGGCCAGGGAAGAACGAGAACTGTTGAGGGATTCAGAGAGAAGGGGCCCGGTACTGAATGAAGCTCTGAATGCAATCCTATCGGAGGTGGGGGAGGTAAAGGATGAGGTTGAGACTGTGAAAAGATGGGTAGGAGGAATGCTGGAGGATGTGGAAGAGGTGAGGGTAAGGCTACAACGAATGCCCTACGAGGGGAGCAATGAGAAGCCGAAGGAGAAGGAGAAGGCGAGGGGGGTCAGTGGAGACTCTGCAGACAGGAGGTTTTCACAGTGCCTCAGTGGGGAAGAGGAGCGGGACGAAGGAGATATTATTAACAATAATATTAATAATAGTAGCAACGCTAACACGCGCGGCAACAGAGAGAGGATAAGTAACGCCCCTCCCCCGTCGTCCCCAGGAATCACGTCACCCCCCAGCAAGAGCGGCGATGCAGCAGGGAAGAAAAGACAGGGAACGAGGTGGGGGCCCCCACTGAAGGAGGGGAGGTTGCTGGAGAACCTGCTAGAAGGGCTAGCCTGCAGGCAAGGAGCACCGGACATGCTAGGGAAGGGAAAGTGGAAATATGAGAAGAAAGAGAGGGTTAGAAGACTGAACCAGGTGGTGGTCAGGGGGTTGAGGACAGTACGTGGAATGGAGGCCCTAGATTTCATATCCTGCGTGAAGAACCGGGTGGGGATGAATATCAGGGTGATGAAAGTAACAAACCTGTTGACAGGGGAACTACTTTTCAAGCTAGATACTCATATGCAAAAGAGAATGCTGATGGGCAGGGAGAATCAGAATGCCCTCAGGGAGGTGGGGGTCGAAGTCCTTGATGACCTGACGCCGAGGCAGATCCAGGTAGCAGAGTACTTGGAGGCTCTGGCAAGTCGTGCCAGAGACTTGGGAAGAAGGGCAATGGTGCAGAGTTTCCAGCAGTGCCTCTGGATAGGGGATGTCAGATTCCACTGGGACGAAGAGAGACAGGAACTGGTGAGGCCGGAGGAGCAGCAGGGATCGAAGGAGTTCAACGCCGAGACTGCAGATGAGTTGAAAAACAGTAGAAATAACCAGCGAAATAATTTAAACTAATTGAAGGAGCAGAGGGGGAAGGAAACTCTATCAGGGCTACCTGCTGGAATGTGGGGGGTTTTAAAGGGGGGAAAATAAAGAGAGTCTGGAAAGACATTGCTAGATTTGATGTAATAATTTTACTGGAGACCCACGTAGTCAAGAACCAGCAGGAAGGCCTGATGAAAAAATTGAACAGTATTACTAGTGATTTTGAATGGACACATCAAGCTGCGGTGAAAGTTTTCAAGAAAGGGAGGGGCAAGGGAGGGATTCTGGTAGGGATTAGGAAAAGTCTGGACGGAGATATTAAAAGTAGTACCTGGCTCAACGGAGCAGTGATATCGGGCATTAAGTTGTGGGAGGGTAGAAGAGGTAGAATAGTTGTAGGGTACAATAATGTGGGGATTGAGAAGATTCTGAAAGAAATTAGGGGCAAAATAGAAGAGGGAAGGGAAAAGGGGGAGGCAATTGTGGTAATGGGGGACCTGAATGTACATATTGGGGAGTTGCAAGCGGGCGACGAAGAGGATGGCGTGATCAGAAGGTCCAGAGATAAAGTGGTTGAGAGCAAGGGGAGAAAGCTGATTGAGTTTTGTGACGAGGAAGGCTTGGTCGTCGCGAATGGTTGCATAAGGGGGGACTGGGAAGGAGCCATTACGTTTGTGGGGGGGCAGTATGAAGCGAGGGAGTCGGTCATAGACTATGTACTGCATGAAGGGGTTTCAGGGGTACTGGAGGAAGTAAAGATATGGCCCACAATTGATTCGGACCACATGGGGGTAGAGATCACCTTACAGGGGCCGGGGCGATGAGGGGGGATTGGCCAAAGCGGAAAAGGGGGAGAAAGACAGCGAAAAAGGCGGGGGAGGGGGGGACTAGAATCGCCTGGAAACCAATTCTGCAGAATGAGTACCAGCAACAACTTGAAAAGAAAGAGGTAGCAGGGGAGAAGGGAGAGGGTGCTGAGGCGCGGTGGGCGAGAATAAAAACGGCAATTTTAGAAACAGCTGAGGAAGTAGGACTCACAAAGAAAGTAGGGAAAGGGGGGAAAAGGGATGAGGATGCCTGGCTAGGAGATGACTACAGAATACAGAGGGCGACAGTGTTTGGTACTCTGAAACGATTCCTGCGTAGTCAGGGGGAGGCGAAAAAAGCAGAATACCAGGAAGAGAGAGCGGGCCTAAGGAAAATGCGGAAGGAAAGAATGGAGGGAATCGCGGAAGAAAAGAAAGCCAGGGTCCGAAAGAGTCGGGGGATGGGGGAGCTATGGAAGGCGATAAATGCCTGTCGGCCGAGGGCAGAAAGGAAAGGGGAAGACATTTCAACGGAAGAGTGGGTGGACCACATGGGAAACTTGCTAGGGGGAACCAATGTGATCAGGGACGAAGATAGGGAATGGGAAAAATGGGAGGAATACTATGAAGTTAAGGAACTAGATGGAGATATTAGTTTCGAGGAGTTCGGGGGGGCGCTGAAAGATTTGAAAAATGGTAAGGCGGCGGGGGAAGATGGGATTACTGGGGAGCTACTGAAACACCTCCCGGAGAACTGGAAAAAGGAACTCTGGGAAGTAGTACAGGAGGGGTGGAAAAATAGCGCGTTGCTAGAGGGATGGAGAACGGCGCGAATCTTCCCGATTCATAAAGGGGGGGACGAGAAAGATGTCAAGAATTATCGGGGGATCTCGCTTCTCAATCTGGGGTATAAAGTAGTAGCAAGCATCATGGCGAACAGGCTAAGCAGTTTCTTGGAAAAAGAGGGGAAATTCAGAGAGAGCCAGGGGGGTTTTCGCAGAAAGAGAGGAACAAGGGAACAAATTTTCATCTTGAACACGATGGTAGGGAATAGGATTAAGCAGAAGAAAGGGAAACTATACACGGCTTTTGTTGACCTGAGAGCAGCTTTTGACACGNAGAATACGGGACTCTACTTTCAACCCGTTCTATAAGTACCTAGTCAGGCCCGACGAAAAGGAGGGGTATTGGAGCATGAAAGGAGTAACTTGGGGGGACAAAACGATGTGGGCCAGGATGCGCTGTGGGAACATAGGGCGAGCAGGAAACAAGGGTTACGAGGATGTGAGCTGTAGGCTGTGTGGCGAAGTACGGGAGGACCTGGAGCACATCCTAGAGTGTGACAAGGTTAGGGAGGGGAAGCTAAAAGACCTGTGGGGGGAGTGGGAGAATCTGGGAAGAACAGAATCATTTGTGGAGCTGCTAGGGGGGAGACCGATCTCAGAACTGTGCAAGCTGGTCAGGGGATGGGAGAAACGGTTGCGAGGGTTGGAGATGAGCAAGGAAGACCAGTAACTGAGTAGCAATAAGGAGAACTGGGTAGACGAATTTTTTCAGGACTGGTTAGAGGAGGAGAGGGGGAGGAAACGTTGCTTAATCGAGCCCGAGAGTACTCCCTATCAACCGAATTGAGAGCGGGGGCTGAGCCTTTCGCATATCTTCGGTCACTTTATTTTTTTCTCGCTGGGGGGAACCCGCGGAGTCCACAGGATGACCCCGTGGCGTATTCTCTCCACCACAAAGTCCCTGGACCTTCAGAAGCAGGAAAAGGCTCAAGGCCGGGGCGATTTATCTTGTCGTATCTTATTCTTACTCTTATTCTTACTTTTGCAATGTCTAATAGTTAAAAGATAACTGTTACTAGTTTTGTAAACTTTAAGTTTTTTGTATTTTCTGGGTAACATGTATAACACTGTATAACAGGGGAAACAAAATGTAAAAACCCGAGAGGGTATACATCGGACTTAATAAAAAATAAATAAAAAAATAAAAAATATATGGACCCATCTGAAATTACGTATTTTGCTATGGCAGATATATGACTATTCAATTTAATGCTTCCTTTTAATATATTTTCAGGGTGTGAATTTCTCACGTAAAATATATTTGTCCACTTTTTAAAGAGCGCGTAAGTGAGGTATGAGATAGTATTAGTTGCATTCTTTCCTTCGCATCAATAATTCTGAATTGCATTTTCAAGCCACGAACGACCAAAATTATCGAGGTATTTTCGAAATAGCTACATCAATTAAATTACTCATGATGAGATTTCATATGGACGCCGAGGGAATAATCAAATTACGTTAGAAATAGTAATTGATTCAAGAATTTTTCAGTATAGTAAATGAGTAAAAACATTGAACTTATGAATATAATAATTTTCTGCAATAGAATGCAAACAGTATAACTCTATGTATGTGAGAATTTTACTCTATATTAAAAATTGTTATTATATGATCAATTCAACGATTGGATAACTCTTCATTCTATTTCTTCAGGGGATTGTTCGCTCAACGTTAACTCTAATCGAGCGACTACCGTATTCTAGAGAATTAAGTTTCAGTGGTTGGTGCACTCGATATTCCGCATTTGGGCTTCATGACCTCAACCCTTTATGAACTTCTTTTGACGATTGTACATGGCAGCAAGGGGGGGGAGTATATGAGGGCGAGAATGTGTGTGCATCGCCATTTGCTTCGTCCGTGGTGTCCTATGTCGTCGTAAGAAATTGATTGAACAACGAAAAATCATCCTAGGAGTCCTAGGAATAAGGGCTAATCACGGTAACATCGAATGATTTTTCTTTCAAATGCGATAAAAAAGGGATTCTGTAGTGCACAAAATAATTTTATAAACAGCGTTACGTATTTCACTGCAAAACGCACTG
Source organism: Diachasma alloeum (assembly GCF_001412515.2). Lineage (NCBI taxonomy): Eukaryota > Metazoa > Arthropoda > Insecta > Hymenoptera > Braconidae > Diachasma > Diachasma alloeum. Next base: position 177,411 of record NW_021680350.1, read on the forward strand.
AGGATTTGTCAACATGATTGCTGGTAAAGGCTCAGCTGTTTTTTTTTTCGAAACTATAAAAAAATATTTATTTGTTTTTGTGTCATATACATATTGATTAATGAGATAGTATATTATGTCCTCAGGCAATAAAAGTATTATCTGGTGAATGTGGCTTTATAATCCAAGCCGAAGGCGAGGATACAAACTCGCCAGATAATGTTTTTACCGCCGTGTGNGGAGTAACTTGGGGGGACAAAACGATGTGGGCCAGGATGCGCTGTGGGAACATAGGGCGAGCAGGAAACAAGGGTTACGAGGATGTGAGCTGTAGGCTGTGTGGCGAAGTACGGGAGGACCTGGAGCACATCCTAGAGTGTGACAAGGTTAGGGAGGGGAAGCTAAAAGACCTGTGGGGGGAGTGGGAGAATCTGGGAAGAACAGAATCAATTGTGGAGCTGCTAAGGGGGAGACCGATCTCAGAACTGTGCAAGCTGGTCAGGGGATGGGAGAAACTGTTGCGAGGGTTGGAGATGAGCAAGGAAGACCAGTAACTGAGTAGCAATAAGGAGAACTGGGTAGACGAATTTTTTCAGGACTGGTTAGAGGAGGAGAGGGGGAGGAAACGTTGCTTAATCGAGCCCGAGAGTACTCCCTATCAACCGAATTGAGAGCGGGGGCTGAGCCTTTCGCATATCTTCGGTCACTTTATTTTTTTCTCGCTGGGGGGAACCCGCGGAGTCCACAGGATGACCCCGTGGCGTATTCTCTCCACCACAAAGTCCCTGGACCTTCAGAAGCAGGAAAAGGCTCAAGGCCGGGGCGATTTATCTTGTCGTATCTTATTCTTACTCTTATTCTTACTTTTGCAATGTCTAATAGTTAAAAGATAACTGTTACTAGTTTTGTAAACTTTAAGTTTTTTGTATTTTCTGGGTAACATGTATAACACTGTATAACAGGGGAAACAAAATGTAAAAACCCGAGAGGGTATACATCGGACTTAATAAAAAATAAATAAAAAAATAAAAAATATATGGACCCATCTGAAATTACGTATTTTGCTATGGCAGATATATGACTATTCAATTTAATGCTTCCTTTTAATATATTTTCAGGGTGTGAATTTCTCACGTAAAATATATTTGTCCACTTTTTAAAGAGCGCGTAAGTGAGGTATGAGATAGTATTAGTTGCATTCTTTCCTTCGCATCAATAATTCTGAATTGCATTTTCAAGCCACGAACGACCAAAATTATCGAGGTATTTTCGAAATAGCTACATCAATTAAATTACTCATGATGAGATTTCATATGGACGCCGAGGGAATAATCAAATTACGTTAGAAATAGTAATTGATTCAAGAATTTTTCAGTATAGTAAATGAGTAAAAACATTGAACTTATGAATATAATAATTTTCTGCAATAGAATGCAAACAGTATAACTCTATGTATGTGAGAATTTTACTCTATATTAAAAATTGTTATTATATGATCAATTCAACGATTGGATAACTCTTCATTCTATTTCTTCAGGGGATTGTTCGCTCAACGTTAACTCTAATCGAGCGACTACCGTATTCTAGAGAATTAAGTTTCAGTGGTTGGTGCACTCGATATTCCGCATTTGGGCTTCATGACCTCAACCCTTTATGAACTTCTTTTGACGATTGTACATGGCAGCAAGGGGGGGGAGTATATGAGGGCGAGAATGTGTGTGCATCGCCATTTGCTTCGTCCGTGGTGTCCTATGTCGTCGTAAGAAATTGATTGAACAACGAAAAATCATCCTAGGAGTCCTAGGAATAAGGGCTAATCACGGTAACATCGAATGATTTTTCTTTCAAATGCGATAAAAAAGGGATTCTGTAGTGCACAAAATAATTTTATAAACAGCGTTACGTATTTCACTGCAAAACGCACTGAGGATTTGTCAACATGATTGCTGGTAAAGGCTCAGCTGTTTTTTTTTTCGAAACTATAAAAAAATATTTATTTGTTTTTGTGTCATATACATATTGATTAATGAGATAGTATATTATGTCCTCAGGCAATAAAAGTATTATCTGGTGAATGTGGCTTTATAATCCAAGCCGAAGGCGAGGATACAAACTCGCCAGATAATGTTTTTACCGCCGTGTGACGTACGATATTTTATGTCGTTGGGCCCGAAAACCGCGATCTAACCGAGCGAAGCGAGTTTAGAATCGCGGTTTATCGGCACTAATGACATAAATACTTTTTCGAATAAACATGATTTACCGTGTTTAATAGGTAGGAGAGATGGCAAATATTGGTACCAATACATGTTCAAGGACGCACAGTCAAACGTAACCTTTAAGGCCAACATTATTAGAGAATTTTCTATGTTGAAATCAGTCGAGTCAAAAATTAAGTTTCACGTCAAAACACTGCAGAAACTGAACGCGTCACTAGATGTGGTAACGGAGAGGGTGAAGAACAATGAGAGAGCCGAACAGTTCAGGAATGATGGAAATGTATCGTTTTCGTCGAATAAAGATCCAGCCAAAGTTGCTGAAATTTACACACAGTGCATTGCTTATGCATTGCCTGGCTCTCGAGAAGTAGCACTGGCTTATGCAAACCGATCAGCAGTCGCATTCAAGACAGAAAATTATGAGGACTGTTTGCTTGACATCGAGAGATCCCTCGAGAATGGTTATCCAGATGAGATGAAAGCAAAACTTCATGCTAGAAAGGTCCGATGTCTAGTGGCTTTGAAGAGACCGCAATCAGAGATTCAGAATGCTTTGAAAGACACAAAAGAGTCACTGTTGAAGATGGATCAGAAGGCGAATGGGAGAGATCTAGTTGAGAAGACACTGACTGACAAGAATCACATGGCTCCTGGGCAATCGACTGCTTTTAACCTCAAGAAATTGTTCAGTCCCAAGAAACAGTTCCAGCTGAAACCGACGATACAAGATGATACTTGTGATATACTTGGGGCTACTGGGATTACTATTAAGTACTCAAAGAAGTATAGCAGACATCTCGTTGCCACGAGAGACATTCGGCCTGGTGAAATTATCGCAATGGTTGATAATTACGCTAATGCACGATCTCCAGAAAAATGTTATCGTGAGTGTGCCTACTGCACTAAGACAACAAGCGTTGGTATTCCATGTGATCATTGCCCCAACGTCATTTACTGCTCGATTTTATGTCGCGATAAAGCGTGAAAGGAGTATCATGAGAGCGAGTGTCCTATCTTGGGAGTATTGCTGGATCTAAAAGTTATCACTAGCGGTGTGCTTGGCATGAGACTCACTTTGAAAGCTCTTCAAGAGGCTGGGGGTGTCAAAGAGCTCAAGAAGATGCTGAAGAGAATCGATTCAGTTTCTGGTGAGTTCAAGTAGTCAAGGTTGTACACGGAATTATTTTTACTACTGGATGTGTTGTAGCCAGTTAAAATCGTCTGCAACAAAAACTGGAGAGTCTCACAAAAATTGGAGGTTTACAATATTTTTCATCCCATTTTCATATTCCAAAGATTTCTTCAACAAAAAACATCATGCAGTAACTCTATTGCTCAAATTAATTACATACGATCACTTCTGGTATTTTAGAACTAATATTTTCTTCAATTTTTTTGTAAGCTCAAAATGAATTTTTAGCTCGGTCCACGTTCTCCTGATTTCCGAAATGACCCTTAACGTATTTCGCCTGTATCTCTTTGGTGGATAGAATGGGAAGGAAGTTCATCGCTCTCAAGTCCTGTTTCAATTTCTGAACACGAGAATTTTCATTGTTCAAGTAATTATTTCAATGTGCATTTGAGCAATTTTTGAATATTCATTTTTTTGTCACGTCGATCGATTTTTTTCCATCACTTATATATGCTAAATTATTTTTGTTGGATGTTTTTTTAATTATTAAAACTATTAAAATGCATCAAAGAAATGGTAGTGTTCAGGGTTGGGCAAGTAAAATACTTCCGGTAAATTGTCCAGTTTTCTCCATGTAAAAAAGCCAGTAATTTACCGGGGAGTTTTTTGGCCTTTTTGGTCGCGTGTGTTGCCATCGTACGTGATTGAGAAGAACAGCTGTTTTGATGCAAGAACAACCCCGTTGACAGGGGGGTCGAACTCCCGTGTCATGTGCAAGTCTTGCAAGTAGGGTCATCCCTCGCAAGGGTCAAACATCGCAAGGGTAGGCAGGGGGAGGAAGTTCAACGAATCATGAGGGTCAAACAAAAGGAGCAGGATGGAAAATCGTGAAGAGTCTAACGGGAGGCATGATACTGTCGAGGTATGACCCTTCCGATGCATGACCCTTGCGATGCATGACCCTTGCAACGTTGAACCCTTGTGAGGTATAAGCGTTGCGAAGTTTGAACCTCGCCAGTTATCGCGATTGTCTCGCAGGTGTGACGTTTGATCCTCGCGAGGCACCAATAGAATTGTATTTTTCCAGATCCAAGAATTAGAGGTTTCACACGCAAAGTCTTTGACTGCTCAAAGTACGCTTGCATTTACACCTTGACGAGCCATGCAGGAAAGCATATGATTGGTGACAGTTTCTACATAACACTGGTAACGGTTATGGTCATTTACTATTTGGCTGCGATGACTGAGATATTTGGCCATAAATTCAATCGAAGTTTGGGAATTTTCAACAAGGAACCACTTCTCATGTTTCTCGCAGAGCTGATGACAAGGAATTGTGAGATCGTGCAGATGACTGGATTAAGGGTAAATGATTTAATATAATCGCTAAATCCCTATATAGATAGTTTACAATCTTCAATTAAGGAACCTCCGCAGTAAATTTTGGGACTATGGAGTGGGGAAAATAGCAAAGGCTCCGACACTGCGCTGCATGCTTGAAAAAAAATGATGGAATGATGAAAAATTCAGGGGTATATTGGAATTTCGTCGTTTGGGTTTTCTTTGCATTTATTATTCATAATCAATCAATTCCAAATAATTTTTATTCCGAGATATTATTTATGAGAATTTTTTTAACAAATAAAAATTTTCATGAGAGATTTGACAACGATGCATTTTTGTTCGACGCAGTTGGTATTCTTGTGTCCCGATAAAATCCTATTCTGTACTATAGAATCTATAGTATATGCCTTGGAGGAGTTCACACGATGGCTTCCGCCGCGTGTACTCTAACCTCCCTCAACGTTATGTAACCAAAATCCCGAACTATGCCATACATTTTCAACAATTACAAATAATTTTTGTGGTGACGGCTAATGAAATTGTGGGGTTCCTGAAATATATACGGTTCTATTCGTCAGGCGTTTGGATTTTTATTCCATTGTCAATTATTTTTTTGTGATTTTTGAAAAAGTGGTGCCATAAGACTGTGTTGGTGACATATTTTTCATATTTTCTCCTCAACAATCTACGTGGTTCAGCGTTTTGGGGCTTCGAGGGGATATTTGCAATCATTCAAAGAATATATTCTCAAAATTTCAGCTCTGCATTCCACTTCCTTCTACTCCCATATACTTACTGCGGAAATTTATTAATGAATGTAATTTTGATGCAGGATGGTGACCCCAATGGAGGTATGAAACATGATGTGCTGGTTGCACCGTTTACTGCTCTTTCCAATCACAGTTGTTGTCCCAATATGATATATTTTGGGAATAATAAGACAATTGCAATTGCACTTCAACCCATCAAAGAAGGCGAACAAGTGAGTTCAATTTTTCTTTCTTATTTATTTGTTTTGAGAACACGTCTACAGGATAATCTTGTACTATAGATTATGTTGTACTATTCTGACTTTATATAAGTATTCATTTTTCCTGTTGGTGTTACCGAATTTATACGCGGTTTGACACCTACACAAGCCGCCCCATTTCTCCTCTCATTTATGTATCTGCGGTATCATGGCCGTCTTACTCTTATCAACTGCACCCCATTCGGGCTAGAACTGCACGGGAAACCATGGAAAACCCCAGTCGTACAGCCAGCCGATTGTGCAGAGCCCTAATGTGCCCTTCTGTCACACTGACTAGAGGGGAACACTAGGTCACTACACTGTGCCTACCGTTCCGTATATTTTATGTGCGAGCGAGGTATTCCTAAGCGATCACCCATCCAAGTGCTAACCATGCTCAATGCTGCTTAGCTTGAATATCCGTCGGAGCAACACCTCACCCACCTAACCATTACAGTCAGTCGACTTTATAAGTATTCAAGTTTTTATATTTACAGTTCATAATAAATTCATCTATAATTTTCATTGTTCTGTAATCAGTAACCTTAAACAAATTTGAAGTAGTTTATGTTACAAACATCAACGTCCCATCTATTGCCACTGAGCCAGTTCCTACCACTCTCTCATGGTTTTCAAAGATTAGGAATTTACTGAATCAGCAGAAACGATTTTTTTAAATACAAGAAGTTGTCACTCTTCATGCGCGCGTAAAATTGATCGCAATCGGATAATCGTAAATATTTTCAATTTAATTATAAAGAGAGGGACACATGGATTTTTTCATCACCGAAGATATTAATTTATTGGGCTTCCTCTATGAAAAAATTCAATTTGTGAATGCTGTAAAACACTCTGAAGTGACGATTTGTTATGCTGAAATGATTCATCATTGAGAGTATGTATTTATTAGACCCTAAAAAGGGTGTGGTAAGCTTCAAGTTGCAATAACTGGAGTATTGACAGTAATATTCACAAGATACAAGTTGAGACTTTGAATTTCAAGAGATACATCATTTGAAGATGTCCATTAATGAATTTTTTTCGTGTTCCAGATTTGGGATAATTATCTGGGTCTCCACTACAGTAGAGTTCCAAAATCACAAAGGCAGCACTTGCTGAAGAGAGACTACCTCTTTACATGTGATTGTGTGGCATGTGTCAAGAATTGGCCAATGCTTGAACAACTACCACATGTTACAGTAAGTTTGCAGATTATCAGTCTTCCTATGTGTTTCATGACTCGTTCCCTAGAATCTTGATGCAAATATTCTATTCGCAGGAAATACCAGGGTTATCTCCTACAGCCCAAAAGGAAATATTCGAAGCCCAAAAAGCTTATTTGCTTAAAACTACCCTGAGCATTATGGAAGGGAACTTGATGAATTCCAAGGAAGAAATCGCAAATTTACTAGAGGTACTTCATGAATATGCTTTTCCTTCCAAGGAAATGATCGACTATCAGGAGCATTTGAAGAAGATGTGTGCTGGTGGTATCGATCTCTTTTGATGCTTCCGGATTTCTTCAACATTCTGCTTTTAAGATAGCTTCTATTTAATTCTGTCTACAAAATATTAGCAACTAACGTGAGAAAGTTCACAAACTATACAAAACTTTCAATTCGTTTGATTTTGTATATTTTAGAGTCAATTAATCAAATCAGTAGTTTTATTTGTTCTTCAACGACAGAAATGGTACATTATGTCACAAAACTGATGAAAGTATTTTTTGACGAATGCAACTTTCCTTATAATCACGAGTCAGAAAATACTTTTACTGCCGTGATATATAATATTTTATGCCCCAAGGACTGATGATGTTTGTTTTCTGTACAATGGGTCACGCGTGAAAAATTCATTAGAAAATCCTAGTGGTTTTGCTAGGAAATTCCATCGTAGTTCTTTTGACAATGTATAGTCACTTCTACCAGTTTTCCTAATTGGTTGATATTTTTCCTACAAGAACTCCTAAGCATTTTCCCACATTTTTTGCGAGAAGGAAAAAAATACGGTTGACAAAAACTTGAAAAAAGATTGCTGATAAATGCATAATAAATCGCACTCCAATAGCCCGCGAATTTTAAAACTCATAGTAGTCTCCTTTTAAGGAGATATTTACATTGGAAATCCAATGCAAAAACTAGGATATTGAGTTGACTAGAGAATAAAGTCTGCATGAGTAATTTTTACGTAAATTATGATGCTAGGGAAAACATTACGGAAAATCAAACCTACGATGTTGATGTACCAAGAACTAACTTGACAAATAAACAGAGTTTAAAAGTAAATCTTCGAACCTCTCACTGTATGAATTATGGAGCTATATTCCTTGCATTCTTTCGTATCTGGTTCCACATCAAGCCATGGACAGTGGTAATTCGTTCAATCTAATTCGGGCCATTAACTTCACGTTGACTCATCAGAAAATTCATGAGTAATGCATTCTGAGTAACGAGCTATAGCATAAAACTTCAAGCTTTTGACTCGAAAGTTATGATCATCTACATGATGGCGATAACTCCTAAGAACACAAAAGTAATTGAGTTTTTGGTTTTAGCACAAGGGTACCTCAAAATTCTCTATATCAGGGTTACCAGATTTTGGCGATTTATAGCCAAATCCTGTACAATTTTAAATGGGGTGACGTCACGATCTGGTAACACTGCTCTATATAACTAAAGTATCTCGAAGATCATGTGAAATCTCGTTGTTCACAGCTATTTATAAGTCTCATACAGCTCGAAAATAATATATTTTCCTTCTAATGTGCAGCCCATTATGTTACTCATACATTATCGCTACATTCATACCATCCATACATCTGTCAAAAGAATTAAAACAGGGATAACTTAGGTACAATTTTAACCCTTAAGTAGTCGCAGCTCTTCACCGAACGAGAATCCCCGCCTCGTGTATTTTACGATTTCGAAAAAAAAGTTGAACTAAAGAAATTTATTCCACGTTCACAGGTAATTTTGAACTTTCAATGAATTTCCTATGTGGGTATGGAAGTGAAATAGTTGTCAAATAATCCAAGAACTCGATTTGAAAAAGTGCAAAATTATAAAATGTTGAGGTTAAACATCGGAATTTTCAGCGGCCTGAATTTCTAGAAGATTTTAATAATTTATTGGTGTAAGTCTGGACCGGAAAAAAGATGTTGATATGTTCTATATATTTGCAAGTAGGAATACAAATTTTGATGGATTTTTCATTCATGAAATTTTTGTGTGAAAATAAAAAATAAAAAAACGGCGAGGATTCCCTCACTAAAACAAAACTTAAGGGTTAAACTGCATTGTCGGATTTTTATCTTATACAACTTTCCAATCACTTTGAGGCGTTTCGTGGGGAAAAGCTGAATAATGACAGTCATCTGGAATTGACCTTCCTTACTTACTAGTTTTTGAAATATTAAAATGTGACATTATTCAACTCGATCACAGTGGTCACTTAATAATCTGTCATCTCCATATTTGTATTTGCCGCTATAGAGGCCTGCTCCGTGAGTGTAGACATTCCAACAATACGGCTTCTGTCACGGGGGCGTGGATTGGGCAGCCATTACGACAATTACTGCAGTTGTCGTTGTTAGATATTGCTGAACATTATCTTATTTTTGACCCAAGCTTTTTAGAATAGCTGATTTTATCAACATTCAACGTGTCTGATAGCTGCGGACACGAGACTGATGATATTAGAAGACACAAAGGCCTTTTTGGTCAAATATTAGATAATGTTGAAGACCGAGAAGTATTTGGATGCCTAAGCAGAACTCGTCAGATTCCTTGAGTTACTTGTTGAACATGCCCGTCCTTCAGAGGAGATGATGATCCATCAGAAATCATTGAGGACGATGCGTGGCATAGGGCTTGATGATCACTAATTCACTCGTAATTTTTTTCAATATTATGACCAGGTAAGGCTTACTCCTTTCTCCTTTTCGTCTGAAAATCATGCACTATTAACTTGGAAAAATTGATTTGCAAATCCTAACCACATTAGAGGTTGTGTAATTTAATGAATTAGGGCGTTGCCTAAATTGGTTTGATCGAATAAAGTGATCAAACCAAGTGATAGAAATTCGAGGAAAAGTATTAGGTGGGGACTTCTTTCTCTTTAGACAAAACGTGAAAGATCATAAAGTTACTGCTAATTGAAGAAAAGTGGATTATGACGATCTTCTGACATGTTTTAATTTTTCATGATTTATCGAAAGAAAAAAATACATCGAATTATTCTCATCCATATTCATATTCAAAAATTGGAAAGAATTGTATGCAGAATGCCATTTTACTGAGTTAGTAGTTTTCTTAAAATGTGTTTAATGTGAGCAGCCGTCAACAATATGTTTAACTGACCACATGATGAGTTTTTTTTATTCATCATCAAAACATCCATTTATATTTCCATTGAAAATTCAATGTGTTCATGATTTACAGAATCATTCGTTTTTTATGTTATACTCACTCGAATATTGATGGAGAGATGCACTACTTTGCATTCATTTTTTTTTCCATGATGGACAAGTCTTGTCAAAGGTCTATTTTGTTAGTTTATGCTATTGGGGATCACTTGAGGGGGTTTTGAAATATTTGAGGGAATTCAACCGGAATAATTCGATTTTCATTACTTTAGAAATCATTGATTTGGCTTGAACACGAGATGCTGTAAGGAAAAATATAGTTTAATATTAATATTAATATCTGTGGAAGAAATTAAAGGACATAAATAATACATTTCGTCATTAGGCCAAAAAAAAACTTAGGTTTCTAGGTTTTAGGAGCCATCCCTTTTAATCGCAACGTTTCGTTTATTAAAAGCTAGATAATATAGAAAAAAAATGGCCGTTATCCCCCTTAATTGGGATGTTTTGTTTAATAGTGAGAGTCGATTGTAAAGATTATAAAATTCGAGTCACTTTGTGAGCTGTTACTGATTGACGACCTTTTTTTGCTAATCGAATGACAAAATAGTATATTTCGATATGAGACGGAATTTTCACGAGTGTGAAGTTGGCGGCCCGAGGCGAAGCCGAGCCGATCGATTTCACGATCACACTTGTGATAATTCCCGTCGAACAATATTTTTTGCTAATGATGTTTACGTTCAACGAGTGGTCGAACTGTGCCTTTTTCGTTTACAAGTAAACGAAAAATACTATTTCGTGTCACGGGACATGAGAAGCCCCATTTTCGTGGCGCTGCGCACCACGAAATTAGCGTTTTGCAGGTCCCTCGACACGAAAATTAATATACACACCTCGCCATGGAAAACATATCACCCTCCCCCGCGTGCTTGCACATGGGGGAGGGTGATATGTTTTCCAAGACTCGGGTATGTAATGTACTATTCCGTACTGATCTTCACTTTTGTTCGTCCGGGGATTGGTATTGGCTCTTCCTAAAACTCGTAAAACTGAAAATCACTACGGCAAAATATCGTTCACAACTAGTGCCATGGGATTTTTTTACTTGCGTGGTTGGCCAGTCCTCGCCTTCGGTTCGGGCGCCAACTCCACGCGGGTAAAAAACCCCATGGCGCTCGCCCTGAAATATACTATTCTAGCTCATACGATTGCATTATTTCGAGCTGAAATTCGCCACAAGTTTATTTTTCGGCCTAATGACCAAATGTACTGTACACGTGCGTGTGGAAAAGGACAACTTTACACACTTGAAATACAATATACTTGTTCTCTATGGGAAGTACAATTCTACCTCTTTATGATGAGCCTGAAATGAACTGATTGTGAGCTCAATTGATAAATTTGTTTGAAATTTTGAGCTATTAATATTAAAAGTCAAAAATGTTCATTTTACCCCACCTTCCCCGAAATATTGTAATTTTGAAATTTCACATTTGGAAAATATAATTTCTTGTTGCATAAGTGGTCAATCTTCCCTCACTTGCAAAGTACATTATAAGTGCTCAAAAGACAAACGAAACGAAACAGTCCACCCACGTGACAGTTCCGGAAATGCATTATAGCCAATCAATGGCATAGAATAGAATACAATAATTCTGGAAATTATCCAACCCAGACAGCAGTGGTTCGAGACCTTTTTCGTCGCAAATGTCCCGTGTTTTAACTGTTGTCACTTCCTGAAACCCTCACTTGATTAATTAAAACAATATTATGATGAGCAGTACCGAGAATGATGTGGATGAAATGAACAGGGACGAATAGTTAACGTGCCTCACAATGTCGCGTATCACAGCAACATAACCTACTGATTTCATGAAATGATTTGAACTACAAACGTAAGTTTATGGCAAACAATATACAAATTTCTTTGTTTTTTCCATAATTTCCTACCCAATAATTCATTAACAGCAAAATAACCAGGGAAAGAGTTATGAAAATCATAAGATTTTACTCAACATTCCCTTAAAAAAATGCTCGCACTTGACAGATTCTCAAGTTCCCCCAATCGTTTTTATTCCTTTGCAGTATCTTCATCGGCAAATTTACTTGAAGAAAAGTTGATTTTTACTTTTCACTCGCAAAAGTTCATGGAAATGCTCCGGAGGAGTTAAGAAGAACTTTCTTAACTCGTCAATATTTCTTGAGCGAATGGTACGATTGAAACGACTCAAATCTGATTGGAAACTCGAAAAAAATATTTTCGAAATATCATACTTTAACACCGACACAGCATTTCTTTGACGAAATGACCTATTACAGACAATGGAATCTCTTCTTTTTTTGTTTTTTTAGAGCAATAGTATTTTTTCGGGCTGTTGCGATGGGGTTTTTTTACTCGTGTGGTTGGCCAGTCCTTGCCTTCGGCTCGCCCGCTTCAGCGGGCTGAGGCGCAGCCCGGGACAAGATTTTTTTGTAGTGATTTTCAAGTTTTCGAGTTTGGGAAGTATGCAATACCAATTCTCAGCCGAAAAAACGTGAGAAGCAGTACAGGAAATGCTTTATACAGTGGGATAAAACGTTCATGCTCTTTTAAAATCAACATAATTATAAATTCAATGAGACCTTTGTGAAACATCTTCCTATTTAAGTTGTCACTGAATCGTATTCGTTCGATCACTCTTATTTTCCGACGCTTATTAATTCGAACACTGGTCGATTTACCCTAGTGCAATTAAAATATGAGGATCAAAATTTTTGTAAACAAGACCTTGAGGGTATCCAAGTATCTTTTACAATTTAGTGCAGATCACACTACAGATTATACCATTTTCAATCATCAAATTTGTCAATTAAATTGCGTGAGAAAACATTTTGCACAGATTTTTTTTTGGAAAACATTTGTTGTTTATTAATAAATAATTGAACTTGTTTAAACTTTCGGAAATCTTATTGTTTAGGTATGAAACCGATTTCTAGTCAAATTTGGCATGCAAATAAATTTGTTATGATTCCGAAGAAATGATTTTTATGGTGAAAAATTGATTGTTTATACACTGTCTACAGAAAATAATCGTAATTTTCAAAAATGGTAATTTCGTAATTATTTCATCAATCTTCCTCCAAAAGTAAACTTTAAATTTTTTTCAGATTTTTTAAATCTTTCCCAACGGTTCAATATCACAATTCAAATTCAGACCTGCAAGCTTTAAATACTAAAATCATTGTAAAATGTCCGGAAACTTTGGGTCAAATGGGATTCCAATGGAAGCTCTGATGTTTGATTACAAAAGTAGAAAAGCATTTCACTGGAGAAAAAATAGTCAAAGTACTTGGATATCCTTAATGCAAAACATTAAATGAGACAAAAAATTGAAGGACGTCCCGGTGTATTATAGGTCATCTCATCTGAAAAATACTGTCAGAGTTGAAGGATACCTCTCAAAATGGATTTCAAATCTTCCTCCAAAAGTAAACTTTAAATTTTTTTCAGATTTTTTAAATCTTTCCCAACGGTTCAATATCACAATTCAAATTCAGACCTGCAAGCTTTAAATACTAAAATCATTGTAAAATGTCCGGAAACTTTGGGTCAAATGGGATTCCAATGGAAGCTCTGATGTTTGATTACAAAAGTAGAAAAGCATTTCACTGGAGAAAAAATAGTCAAAGTACTTGGATATCCTTAATGCAAAACATTAAATGAGACAAAAAATTGAAGGACGTCCCGGTGTATTGTAGGTCATCTCATCTGAAAAATACTGTCAGAGTTGAAGGATACCTCTCAAAATGGATTTCATCTTGTCTTTGGATGTGAAAATATTGACGATTAAAAAAGCGTTTTTCCCCACCTCTCCAGATTAAATTACCATTCCCTGAACAATTTATGCACTTACTGAAAAAAAAAATGATTTCTCTTTCGTTCGGCTGTAGACGATTAAAAATGTCTGCAAACACCCCGTCAACGTCAAAAACCGTAAAAGCCCCTCTGCAAGGTGGATCACAAATATTCGTATTGAGCCCGGATATGCTGAGGAAGCTTGGCATCTCGGACCAATTGAAACAGATCCGGAGTAAAATCAAACCCGAAAATACAGCCCAACTAGTAGCCAATACCAAGAGCCCTGCAGTTACACCAAAACCAGAGCTCCCCATCTCTTCTGATAAGATTCAAATACTTTCCAAGAAGAAGATTTTTGGCAAAGAGAATAAGGGAGTCGAATCAGCTGCTAAACCCACGATATCCCTTCAAAAGAACAAAGGAACTTCTAAAACACGTGATGATAAAGGAAAAGTGAAGAGAAAGCCCATGGTAATCCCCAGAGAATTGGTAAGATATCCTAAGAAAGTGAAAGAACCACAGAAGATTGCGTCAGAGGACAAAAAAGGGATCGAAGTTACTGAAAATTCATCTGAAGGTAGAGAATTGATTCGAGATGAAAATCTTAAAGCTAATGACGAAAAATTAATTACGGGGGTGATAGAAATTGTGGAATTGGGGATTTCTAAGGAGAATAATGACCAGATGACTCGTAAATCTCTTCAGTATGATCAAATGCTTAAGAGAATTGACTCCAAGAGCACACGAAATGCAGAAATACCACAAATGGGTGGAATTGTTTATTCTGCGGTGAAAGAGACGATTGAAGAGACAAATCCATCACTAAATAATGTTCATGCCCTGGTCGATGATAATTCGGTATATAATGACGTGACGTCACCTGCACAATTCTCTGGAAATAATGCCAATGGGAAAGTTAAAGGATCTGGCATTGAATTACAGAACATTGAAAAAGCTAAAAGCCTTGAGGATCCTATTGAGAGCCAACTGAGGAGAATTAATTTTTTGCAATCACCATTGAGTAGTGGTTCATTTGAGGAAGAGATTGATGGGAAATTCAAGAAGGAGAAAATGATAGGAGAATCGATAGACCAAGCTATTGATGAGTTGGAAAATCTCCTGCAGGAGATTGAAGATGAATTGGGTCCATGTGACATTGAAAGTTCACCAGAGGCAACTATTGAAGGTAATATAATCACAGAAAATACGGAAATTTCAGTGGATGATGAATTATCAATGGGAGAAACGAAAAAATCACGAAAAATCTTTGATGATGGAGCAAAGAATATTTCAATATCAAAAAAGGATGAAAAAATTAAATATTCTTCGAGTTTGACACATGAAAGTGAGAAGAGGTCAATTGAAAAAGCAGAATCAAAGACTGGGGAATTATCACTGCCTGAGATACACAGTGAAATCGAGAGTTTTAGGATTGATACAGAAGAAGTCATTGATGAATTATTGGTAATTATTAATGAAATATCACCAGAAGTTTTTGGAGAAATGAAAGATTCAATGAAATTCGCCGAACCGGAGAAAATTCAGGATCACAGCCGATTAATAGAGATTGGGGAGAGAACATCTACAGCATCCAGAGGAGAAGTTGTAACTCTAACGGATTCTAAATCCATAGAAGTTGCTGAAGGATCATTAAATCAATCTCTTCCAGTAATGAACGATGCTGAAAAGATCATACAAATGGACAATACTGAAGAGAATGACAAATTTGTGAAGATTGAAGAGAAAGATTCAGCAGATTCATCATCAACAGAGTCAACAAAGATGTCAAAGACCCTAGTGAAAGCTCCAGTGAATGGACTAATGACAAAAGTTCCAATTGAAAAATCAACATCTCCTGCACCAATCAAAATTTCTTCTAAATCTTCGTCCCCACAAACACAAATAACTCAATGTCAAGTAAATGATGAGTCGCTCCCAGACGCAACATCAACCAATGAATCACCTAAAAAAGTACTGAACTCTCACAAATCAACACAAATTCAACAAATCCAAACTGAAGAAAAACCTCTGGCGGTCAATAGCGCGAAAATCCTTAAATCTCTGCCAAAAGTAAGAGATAAAAAACTGCTCAAACCGAACCTGAAAACTATTCGTCAGTTGTCACGAGGCGTTCAAAGAACCGCCAAAACTCCAACTCCAATTCCTAAACAGAATGACAATCAACTGATCCCCACCCTATTGTCATCCACGAAACTCGAGTCATCTTCCTCGAAACCAATCACATCACCAGGAGAACAAGTTGAATCTTCTATAAAGCTCATAGCAAATTTCAAAACTGCGGAGAAATCTCAATCTTCTGCTGATCGTCAAAACAATCTTAATCACCCAGAACATTCAGTTAAAGACCCTCTTTCAGACATCAAACAAGAATCTGATGATCATACATCAAATAATGAATCATCAAGCGTAGAACCATTAGATAATCTCGACGTACTGATAGCAGCAGCTGATATCCACTTGAAACACGAGGATTCACGAGCACGTGATGGACTTTCTCTTCCAAAAATTGAATCTCTGGATAAAATTCCTGCGTTAATCACTCACTCAACGAATGATGAGCATGGAAAAGTTCCAAAAAACCTCAAAAGTCCGGTGAAAACTCCAGGGAAGACGAACGTAATAGATATCAACGAGCTCAAAGAATCTTCTAATACTATACCTAGAAGGAAAATAATTTCAGAACTCGATGTGGGATATTCTCAACCCCAGAAGATTCCTGCAGAGTCTCTCCAGGCGAACCTAACAGCAATCAAGACTGAAGAGACTGCACCTGAGTTAATTCCAAGTCCAATAACATCATCTCACATGCAATCAGAATCCAAGACCTTCGAGGAGTGCATCAGCTGGACTTTGAAACCTCGTAAAACTCCAGAGACGCACACTGACGCAGTTGTCAATTTATTGATCAGTAAATTAACTCCACGAAGAAACAAGAATATCCCTTCCTTAACAAAAGATAATTTCCTGATGAAATTAATGACTGATGAATCATACGTTGAGGACAAAGATTCAAAACAAGTAGATGAAAAACAAAGGATCGTTGAGGGCTTGAGACTTCAAAGACTTCCAAAGGAATATAATTCCAAAATTATTCATTTACTGATGAATGGAAGATGTTCAGTGATGTTCAAAGATTTCACTCCGATACTTGCAAGACCGATTCCTGGTGAATTTCAAGAGAAAGTGCGAGGGGAAGATCTTCCTTGTTATCTGGGGCGATTAAAAAATGGAGAAAGGATTAATGAGTATTATGGAAAGCCAACGTTTTCGGGAAAGTCAGAGATTAACGTTTCTAAGACATTATCATCATCTCCAACAGACCACAGTCTTGGAGAGAACATTGATGGCTCAAATTTTACAAAAAAACTTGCAGAAAGGCCGATGGAGTTATGCGATTTAGCTGCAGTTGCTGACAATAACGTGATTGTGCCTCCTGACGTTTGTGAGACCCCATCGCCATCTCCAACAGAGCATAATTTTGAAAAGAACATTGATGGCTTGGATTCTACCGAAAAGCCGATAGGGTCAGTGGAATTGCGCAATTCAATCGCGGTTTACGAAAATGATGTGACTGTGCTTTCCGTTGTCTCAAATCCATTGGAGAGTTCTGAGAAATCAGTCACGGAGAAGCCAAGAAGAGTTGCCTCGAAAGTAGCGAAACGAAAGATTTCATTGAGACGAAAGGCCAAAGAATCTAAAGGTAAAAACGAGGAGGAGGAGGAGATACATTCAAAGGGAATTGACACTCTATATTTGGAAAGCTCTTCAAAATCTGGAGTAACTGATGAAGAAAAAAATTCTGGGACAGAAAGCATTGAAGTAACTTCAGGAGCTTGTTCACCATCTAGAGGGAAAACCAATTCAATGACCATTGCTGACACAAAACCAGAGATGAAAGTGGTATTGAGAAGAAGTTCTCGAGCATCTAAACATGATGATGTGATAAATAATGTGAAACCAAAAGCGAAAACTTCATCGATCAGAAAGACCCAAGGACCCAAGCTACCACATGAAGAGCAAAATGGGAGAGAAAAAGTATCGACAAACGCTGGTCAAGCTCGTGGTCGTGAACCTGACGAGAATCCTGTGCAAACACTGCATGTGACATCTGACGAAAGAATTCCAGATGAAAATCTACCAGACATTGGAAATATCCTAAAAGTTTCTGACTTTCAAACCTCCCCAGAAATCCCAGATGGATCTCTAGACCACGAGAAAACATCCCAGTTTCTTCCTCCAAACGTGGAAATCCTCCAGGTCCTCCAGACCTGTCCAGGAGCACCAGTGCCTCTAAGTGACCATATCCATTCAAGAACTCTAGATCCCTCAGTTCTTGAAATCCACGTCGCAACTCTAGCTCCTGAAGATCCAATCCCTCCTGAACGTCGAGAGAAGCGAAAACGTCAACCTCCAAGATTCTCAGCCTCTTCAAACCGAGAATCTCAACCAGAAATTCCCAACCCTGAGAAACTTCCAGAGATCATGCCAATACTTTCAAAACTTCGAAGAAGAGAGAAAAGATCGGAGCTGGAGAGGCTTGTTCTCCCACCTTCAAAATCTTCAAAAGACCTTCTTCAGGACTCTGAAACCCGTCACATAGAGCCTTTGACTGATCCTGAGAAACCGACGGTGAAGGTCTCAGAACGTCCGACCAAGAACGCCCTTCCTCTCCTCCCCCCCCAGCCTCATCGCAGTCGAATTCATCAAAGGCGGAGCCGAGGTCGCTCCTCGTTCCAAGTGGACCGTGAACACAACTCCAGAAACATCCCCAGAGTTTCACTACCATCTCCACCCCCGAAGTCCAAATTAAAAACTACAAAATGTGCGAAATGCCAAAAAGAGATGCCTTCGTCTTCGTGGGCTGACCACAACCTTACGGAACACAACAATATGGGATGGAGATTACATGAACCAGAGCCAGACTTCTCAGACTTAAAGTTCCTGAACGATCTCTTATCCCAGACGAAGAACAAAAAGTCATCGTTGACCTGCGAAAATTGCGCAACTGTGAAGAGATCAGTTGAAGGTTTCATTTCCCATATCACCTCCTGCGGGGAACCAGAAGCTGAGAAGCAGACCCTGATGTGGACGTGCCCCACCTGCAGGATAATCCTGTTGCCATCCGCCCAGCTGCACCACGAGAGGCTGCATAGGGAGCAGGGAATTATACTCAGCAAGAAGAAGAAAGATATCGCTGAGGAGACCGTCAATCTGAATTTCTCAAGAGTCAAGAGAAGGGCGGCGGAGACAGCTGCGACGAAAATCTCCCAGACTGCGGATGTGGCGGAGGTGTCGGACGATCCTTTTCTGAAGAAGAAAAAACTGACCGTCAGGGTCAAGGATTTTATAGTTGAACCCCCGGTGACGAAGGCAATTCTTAGGGGATGGAAAGCCGTGTGGATCAGGGCGATAAACCTCAATGAGAAGGCTCACTGCAGGGAGCCTAACTGTGACTTCTCCTCACCCACACTTGAGGGGATCTGTGAGCATTACAGCACCTGCAACTTCACTCCGAGGGCGACGTTCATGTGCAAGATCTGTCAAAGGTCATTTGAGAAAAAGGCTGAGATCATGGGGCACGTGAAGAAGGTGCACTCGAGTGAATTGAATGAAGATGATTCTGATTACAATGCCAGTGAGAAGAAAGTGGAGGAGGTGGGTGACAAAAGGAGGAGAAGAAGAAGGCGACCGGGATCGAGGTCTTCCACTCGACCGAAGGCCAACTTTCTGAGGGATTCTATTCACATCAGGAATTTGTCGGACAACATGACGTTTCGACCTGCTTTGGAGTGGACTGTTGAGTTCCAGACGAAGTATTATGGGCTGAGGCGGTTTGAAGAGCTCCAGGTGAACGGGTTTGAAGATGTAGATACTTCTGAGGAATATCTTCCAGAGTTAAAGGTGTCGATACCAACGACTGTTTTGGGGCTGAGGAAGGAAGGGGTGAGGGAGGAGGACTGGAGAAGGTGGGACAGATTCGAAGCTGATGTCGTTGGAAGTGTTCCGACTTTCTTCACTGGCGGACCTGTCTGGGGACTCGCTTGGATGTCCATCCCCCCGACGATGCATAATAAAAAGCCTGAGCAGTTCGTGGCGGTTAGCACTCATAAGGGGATGAACGACTATTTCGAAACGGGGAGGAGCTATTGCGGGAAGAATTCTATTCAGATTTGGAATCTGGGGGCGCTGGGGCACAATTTCGCGCAGCCAACGACTCCCGAGATGTGTTATGTGGTGGGACATGAGGGAGGGACGATCTGGTGTCTGGAGTGGTGCCCATCCGGAGGGTATGAGCAGGGGGGAAAGAGGATGGGACTGCTTGCTGCTGCCATGTCCTCAGGATTGGTCCATGTTTATTCGATGCCGTTTCCGGCGGTAGTAGGAGGTGGGGGGAAAGTGTTCAAGACTGATCCTGTGATGGTTCTACGTGTTAATGATCAAGCAGGTATGAGGGTTTTTTTTCATTGCATTTCACCATGTTTTTCTTTACTTATAGGGGCTTTGTTCATGGACAAGTGATAGGGTTATTACAGTAGTGGAGAAGGTAGTTTTGATTGCATTGTAAAAAAAAGTAAATTTCCAATAGCATTTATCAATGAAAAATTTCCATTATTCACTAGACAAGTGGGAAGTTGCTCTAGTATTGCATATAGTAGTGATTTTTGGTAATAAATTAGCAATATGCTTGCGAATGGTTATTTCGCACGTCATTTTCTTCTATCATGTAATATAGAGTCGATATAATACGAAAAATGCAAAACTTGAATTAAAACGTTTACAACGCTTCCATTCGAAAGCAAGAATCATTAGAGTATGGTTCTGAGATCCTAAACTTATCCAAAATATAGAAATTAGTTTTCCCTTACAAATCTAATGAATTGTTCGTAGCAAGCTTAACATTATGTGGATAAATATTCTTGACTATTGGTCGATTGGAGAATTCAGAAATTCATACCAATGAAGTGAGATTTAAAACCTCAACCTGCCGATTAAAGGTTTAAAAAGTGAATTTGCAATTGCATTTTTTCATGAAAAATTGCATTATTCATTGACAAAAAATCCAAATCATGTTTTTGAAATTCCAAACATGCATAAGTTGCCCCTTTCCCCAAACCACTAACCCATTGCTTCACGTAAATCTCGAATCGTTTCGGTGTGAGAGGAGTGGGGGGTCCGCCCGAGATTAGTGCGCCATAAGAGAAGCACGCTAGCGCACGCACATCACTAGAAAACAGCGAAAAGTGGGGTATCATGAGATAAATCAAAGACTATTAAATCATTTATGACCTTATCTCCAGTTACTGCGGCACAATGTATGACCCTCACCTGGTCAAAGACTTCTAATCACGATACTATAGCCGCCGGTTTCGCCAATGGCTACGTCGCCCTTTGGGATTTGACCACCAAATCACCCCTTCTCCGACGTGAGGAATCATCAACAATCCACTTGCAGCCATTCATGCACATTTACGCTCACGGTCACGCCGTGATGTTCGTCACAATCGTTCCACTGAAGGAGAAGCGGTATCTGGTAACCGCTGGGATGGACAGGTACTCCAAGATCTGGGACCTGGAGGACACAAGGCTCCCCTTTTGGATCCTGAAGAAGGGAGTCGTTGTCAACGGCACCTGGATGACGCACTGGCCCACAATTCTGACGTCCTATGATGACGCCTTGGGGTTCAGGCACACCATGACGCACATTGCGTCTCTCAGAGAGGCAGCGCTTAGGGTCCTGCCGATTCTCGGGACGAATTCTCCAGTTTACGCGATCGCTAGCTCTGATTGGGCTAATGGCATTTGCCAGGGAACGGGGGCTGGGGAAATCGTGGCCAGTTTCCCTCCACAGATGCTTTATGCCAATGAGATTAACAAGATCATGAATACCAGGTGGCTCGTGTCCAGTGTTGAGGTCGTGGATTTCGAGAATGGAGAGGAGAAGGAGAAGCAGAAGAAGAAGGAGGATTATAAGTACAAGCCGGAAAAGTATGAGGAGTGCCAGAAAAAGTTTGGAGTGGCGTTTCGTGATGATTTTGATAATACGAGAGGGTCTGCATGGATGTCACAGGACGACAAGAAAGCTTTATTGCGTCCGGACACAATGCAGAAAGTACCGGTGGAGCAGTATCCCATTGCAGCGATCAACAGAGTGAGTTTTGGAATTTGTTTTGGATTTTAGGAGTATTTTTAAATATGAATCATCTGGGGAATGAGCCGATAAACGTCAAAAGTTATTATTTTTTCATTCTGTTGAATTGGGAATGATTCTAATGATTGGGTTTAGATAAAAATGTCGAAATGTAGGACTCGTAGTTGTTGACTCGGGAATACGAAATCACTACTCAAGCGAATTAACTATGTAACTAATTTATTCGCCGAAGCGGCAGAGAGAAATATATACAGGTGATGATAATTATGAATTGCGAAGTAATGCGATTAAAATAGGTCGATATTCGCCGACGGACTGAATTCGGGCAGTCATGACTTCGGAACCTCAGAGGTGCGCGTATGTCCTCTGAGTGTGTGTGTGAAGGCTGTACTATAGTCGTCCCTCAGATAGTATGTAGCGAGGCACTGCAGAAATACATTTTTTGTTGGAAATACTGTAATGGTCGATATAGAGGACCTCTTGACATTTTGACGTGGATACGTCTATGTTTTCGATAGGGGGGTCATTCCGAACGTGCCTACTGACTGCCAGCGCCCCTGGTGGCCGGCGCCCAAACTAACGCGCGTCTTTCTCTCTCTCTCTCTCTCTCTCTCTCTCTCTCT
>NW_021680350.1:203911-212393 GCF_001412515.2 Diachasma alloeum
TATATATATATATATATATATATATATATATATATATAATATCCACGCTGCGTGCGTTGTCAGCTGTTGTCAACATTGTATTTCTCGTGTGTTGTTTACGCTGAATATTCCGTGATGCCGTACCGATGTAAAATTCCCAATTGTGCAAAAGAATCGAATCACACATATTTTTTTCTTCTCCCAATCTATTGATTCTGTCCAATGACACGCACATTTTAATTACTCATTACGATAGCAGAGGACTGCGGTTTCCCCTGTGTCACATAGACGTATCCACGTAAAATCACGGCTGTACAAAGCTACAGCTACCTCAAATTTTTTCTGCAATGATTCGCTTACGAAATAAATTGGATAGTCTTTATGAAGTAATACAGTAAGGAAATTCAAAAAGATATTTTTTTGTACAGTCGCCGGAAAGATCGTATTTTCCTCCCCCCAAACAGGGTAGGAAGTGAGTACTTCCCTCCCGCGGATGGAAAGTAAGTCCCTAGGTCGGAAAGAGCCTCCCTAGGGAGGAAAGTAATCACTTTCTGCCTTACTTACGGGGAGAACGAAATTTCCGGTGAATGTGTAAAAATAGTATATTGTGCATCAAGGGTGGAAAGTCATGTTTTCCTGCCCGAGGTGCACATGCTATTTTTTAACACGCCTGCAAAGGAAAGTTCGTATTTTGCTCCTTGATGAACGGGAGGAAAGTACGAACTTTCCGTGCAGGTGTGTGAAAAAATAGTATGTGCAGCACGGGCGGACAGACATTCCTGACGAGAGAGTTGGGTGATGCCTGTAGTGAAAAAAAGGCCAAAGTGTCGAGGGCCGAAGGCCCGAGAGCTCTGGCTTATTTTTAATCACTTCAGGCATCACCCAACTCACTCAGAAATGTCAGGAATGTCAAACTTTCCGCCCTTGGTGCACAATATACTATTTTCACACACCTGCACGGAAAGTTCGTAATTTGCTCCCTGATGAGCGGGAGGAAAGTGAGTACTTCCCGCCCTCGGGTGGAAAGTACTCACTTTCCTCCCGCTCATTAAACAGCAAAATACAAACTTTCCTTTGCGGGCGTGTTAAAAAATAGCATGTGCACCTCGGGCGCGAAAACATGACTTTCCGCCCTTGATGCACAATATACTATTTCTACGTAGAAGGTAGGACGATATTTCTTCCCTAAAATTTTCATTTTTTTTCATTTTTCTTACATTCTTTCTGAAATCATTCGCTTATCACGCAATAAATTGGATAATTTTTATGAAGTAATCCAGTAAGAAACACCAAAAATTATTTTCTTATGTCTATTACATGACTAAATGTCTCGGTAACGAAAGGTTCTAGAGGCAAACGTCATAAGATATTTTTTTGAAAATTTAATTTTCTACGTACAACGTAGGACGATATTTCCTCCTTAAAGTACTCATTTCCGGGACAAATGTAAATTTCTAAGAGGAGATCAAATTTCACGCGGAAGAGAACAACACAAAACTGACTATTTTTAAATTCGAAAAACTCCAGATTGGCAGAGTAAAGTCCAATTAATCAAATTTTATTTCCAAGGATTTGTTTCAGCATACAGGATGAGGCCAACTGAATTGAAATCGCATCATTTCGCCAATACATGTTAACGGTTTTATTAAATTCATGAATTCTCTCTAAAGTTTCCACGAGAATCGACAGAACAAAAAAAAAATGGAGTTCTAATTAATCCTACTTGATATTTTCATGAATAATTCGTGATGCCACAGATTTCGTGGAATCCAAACGGTTGGAGCTACCTATGGATCGCTGTCGGCTATCGAAACGGACTCATCAGGATTCTAAATCTCAAAAGAATGAATCAGAACAGTATTGCGAGAGACATACTCTCCAAACATGCTGCAGCCGCGAGAAAAAAGGATGAAGAACTCACAAACTCATGATACTAATTATTTAAAGCCGATAATTCGAAAAGTACTTTTTAATAGTAATTTATTCTGATATCATTGAGAATGGAAAATATTCTCAACAGCTAAAAATTTACCTTGATGTAAATATAATGTACGAAAGTGTTCAAAGACCACCACTTAGTACTGTGTTGACTTAACCTCAAATAAACGTTTCTTTTTTTAAACTCGGTCCCAATTCTTCAAAAATATGAAGAAAATTGATAGAAAAACATTGCCTTTCCTTTAATTGTCAATTAAATACAAACAAAAACGCGTATTTGCAACCAGCAATTAAAAATATCGCAGATGAACATTTCTCAATCAGGCAGGTTGAAAATTCCTAAAAAATCATGTCGAATTTCTTTAAGGAGTTTCGTCTGTAGATGTCGGGGGGGAGAGGGGGAGGAGGTTGAAACGGAAGAGGAGTCCTATTGTTATCGAGCCTTAATTCAACCGCTGCACGGACGAAAAAAATTAATAGAAAAACCTATGGAATTCGTTAGAAAATTCTATTGAATTTCTATTGAACTGTTCTATTAGTTTTTGGCTGATTCTATTGAAATGTTCAATAGAAAATATTCAGTAGAAAAAGTCAATAGAATTCAATTTTTCTATGTAACTTATTCTCTTGAGATATTTTCTATAGAATTTCCTCAGCTCAAATCTTCTAAGTTTTTTTGTTTGATTTTCTTGATGAGAAGAAAAGAAAAATAGAGTGAAAAAAACTTTGAGTCGAGCAAATTCTATAGAAAATATATGAAAAGAATAAGTTATATAGAAAAATCGAATTCTGTTAACTTTTTCGATGGAATATTTTCTATTGAACATGTCAATAGAATCAGCCAAAAATTAGTAGGAAGTTTAATAGAAATTCAATAGAATTCTCTAACGAATTCGATAGGTTTTTCTATTAAATTTTTTCGTGCGTGTTAACTCGAAAAATCCTCATTTTCAAATAAAGTTTTCCATTGTAATATTGACTTTTCAAGCTTCGATTTTTACCGTGAACTAATTGACTTTTGCAATCAGCTACGCTTATCGCATTGTTTTGAAAAACTTTCTTTATAATTATCGGAATTGTATAAAAATGCATAGAAAAAGTGGACATGTCCTTGCCAATGCCCTGCCCTGTCCTAAACCCATCCTCTTGGTTCACTGAGAACTCCAATTTTTCTCCTTCAACAACATCAGGTCCGTCTTTTTTATCGTCTATTGCGACTTTGTCGGTTTTCTCTATCTGTTTTAGCATACATTCATGCTGATTCATTAGCTTAGCATCATATTTTTCTAATGAGGATGCATGGGTGCATTCCAAATACATTTCTTGTCGGTGCAAGTGATAGTTTTCCAACTCTTCAGATCATTTCTATAATAATTGAAATAACAACTCATGTTCCTCTCTGCTCGATACATTAATTGAAAATGAGTGTTATGATAATAATTCTCAGTCAGACTTGACATATTGTTTAGAACTGAATGTTCCTAAAATGCAATACAACATCATCGTTTACAGTACAATAATACTGCCACGACATGCTCGCACACACCGTTTAAATCAGCTTTACAGGAACATTCCATACCAACTACTCGTCCATCTTTGAGACGAATAGTATTTCGCCATTTATCTCACGTGGAACACATTTTAATTGTGAATTTTGAAAACCAAAAGCGAGAATTTTGGAACTTTCACTGCCACTGGAACTATTCCACACTTCAAAGGCGAGCGGAAGAGATCTAGTTGAAAAAACAGTGACTGCCAGAAATCATATGACTCCAATACGTCTTTCTGCCTCCAAGCAACTGCTCAGAATAAAGCCGATGATACAGGACGACAGTTGTATCACTATCAAGTATTCAAGGAAATATAGGAGACATCTCATTCCCACAAGAGATATTCGGCCTGGTGAAATAATTGCGGTTATTGATGCCAATGCTACTGCTAGATCTTCAGATACAAGTTATCATGCCTGTGCCAACTGTACTAACGAGACCACCGTTGGTATTCGATGTGACCACTGCGTCAATGTTATTTATTGCTCAACGTCTTATCGCGATAAAGCCCGGACGGATCATCGTAAGATTGAGTGCCTTTCATTAGGGGTACTGTTGGGTTTACAAACTTCCACAAATACTCTGCTTGGCATAAAAATCACATTGAATGCAATTCCAGAGGCTGGAGGTGTAGTTGAGCTCAATAATATGTTAGAGACAATTGATTCAGTCTCTGGTAATTGAATGGGATTACATAAACTAAAGCTCAATTCATAATTTTCATAATTAGTCCAGAAGTTTTTATTCACAATTTTTAATAAACTCCTTCCAGCCTTCTTCATTTATAATTGAAACTTGTGTAATCATTATTTTCTAGATCCAAGAACTAGAGGTTTCACAGGCAGTGTTTGGAACTGAGTTCCTAAAGGAGGTTAGGCGGTGTATGAGGTGAATTTGAGAGTGAATTTCTGTGGTTCCCGGTAGCTTCGTCGGTAAGAGTGCCCGGCGCGTATCTGGAAGACCCGGGCTCGATTTCCGGCTGGGTGAAGCGGCAATTTTTTTCTCTCTAAATTCTAATTCTCTTAGAATTTTTTTTTTCTAAGAGAATTAGAATTTAGAGAGAAAAAAATTGCCGCTTCACCCAGCCGGAAATCGAGCCCGGGTCTTCCAGATACGCGCCGGGCACTCTTACCGACGAAGCTACCGGGAACCACAGAAATTCACTCTCAAATTCACCTCATACACCGCCTAACCTGCTTTAGGCATTAAAGAATTCTAAGAGAATTAGAATTTAGAGAGAAAAAAATTGCCGCTTCACCCAGCCGGAAATCGAGCCCGGGTCTTCCAGATACGCGCCGGGCACTCTTACCGACTAAGCTACCGGGAACGGTGTTTTGAACTGAGTTCAAAACACTGCCTGTCAAAACTACACATTGACTAACCACATACGAGAGTATGGCAAGGACAATGTCTCGGTAGTTCGGAGCTGCTACAATAAAACTAATTAGGATGCGTTACAATCCATAACATTTCAACGAAATTGATTTTGGTAATAGCATTTCCAAGTTTCTCCCTTTGGAAATTGTACCAAAACAGTGGAAAAAGTTCCGTTTTTTGAACTCCAATAAATCAATAAAATTTTTGGAAACGTTGCATTTTTCAACCACTAAAAAATGTTATTCCGGTGATGAAATCCATATATGAAACAAGGTTTTTCTTTGCAGTATTTGAGACGACATCGTGAAAGAAGAGATGAAAATGGTGAAAAAAAAATGTCGATCTTTTGAGCTAGCGTCGTCTACCAACACAATCCTACATATCATCGGGAAATAGACGGTGTGATTTTTCCCCTCTCCTTTCACGCACGCAGACATCTCCTCGGTATATACAAAGAAAAGATACATTGGAAATTCAAGGAGGTGCATTTACACTTCAATAAACGTTATTACTTCATGTCGATGCAAATCAACAACGAACTCGGTTCGGCAACACAGCCCACCGGATATACATATATATACTTCGATATATCTGAGAAATATTTTTTTATGTATGGAAAGAGCGAGGGGGTTCGTTGGCTGGGCGAATTTCTTGCCTCATTGAATATAAAATACATTACCAATTCCCAGGTCCGCGTGACACGTTGCGCGGGCGTGTGACGCGATTTAGAAGTCGTGGATTTTGCTCTATTCGCAAGTTTTCTTTTTTGATTAGAAAAGACTACTATTCGAATTAAAACTATTTGCTCGAGAAGTAGAAAACTTGGGGGGAGGAGAATTGAAAAAATGTCAGGATGTAATTTTTCCGATTAGAAGATTCAGGACAGACATTGAAAATTAAATTTGAATTGCCAAAGAGTGAATTTGTAAATAAATATTTTATAAAAAGATGAATAAAATAAAATGTTCAACGTCTTGATTTTTTTTATTCAGCTAGAAATCTATGACAGGTTTATTCAGCTACAAAAACGAATACATGATTTCAATATTACAAAGTTTCCAAAGTTTCATGAATGATTGTAGCTACTATTCATATGTACAAATGCGGACGTCCACATGAAAAGAGACCACTTTGTTGATTCTAGTTTCCAAGAGATTCACGTTTTTGTTTCAGCAACTCCTATTTACACCAGTGGTGAATTGTTTTTCTTCTTCATCTTTTCATGAGGATCATGTTGGTCTCAAAATATGCGGAATGTTATCAATGTCATCAGAGTATATATATCTCCATATCGACAAAGTGGTCCCTTTTCATGTGGACGTCCACAAATATTTACACTTATTTTGGACATTTGGTGATTATATTCTGATACCGCCCCTTATTGCAGAATTATATATAACTGTTAGGGCTTTAATGTTCGGTTAGAAGGAAAGTTCTAATAGAGTACGGAGAGAACCAATTCATTGCACCTAATTTGTCCTCGGTTCTTGTCTTGAAATTCAGTGATTCAATAGTATATTTCTAACCTAGGGAGGGAAAATAAAGGATCCTCAGCCGCCAGTGCAATTACCAGCCGAGCCGAAGGCGAGGTTGGTAAGCACGCGGGTGAGGGTCCTTTATTTTACTTCCCGTGGTTAGAACGCGATTTTCCGTATCGGCGTAGGCGCAAAGTCAGAGTTCCCTCCCGCGAAGCGGAAGGGAAATGTAACTTTGCGCCCGCCGGGACGGAAATAGGATTTTCTCATTTCTCAAATATGTTACAGTGACAATTTAGTAGCAGTAGCATTTTTCCTTATTGGGACTTATTGGAAAATATAGGGAGTATTTAATCCGAAAAACGGCATCATCATCGAACGATAGGCATAAATATCATCTTTTCACTGTTTTTTTTTCAATTTGATTGGTGTAAAAGTTATTTTTTTTTATTGAATTTGGAAAAGTGCGTATATTGTGTACCAAATGCGAAAAGTCATGTTTTCCCCGCGCAAGGTGCACATACTATTTTTTAACACGCCTACAAAAAAAGTTTGTATTTTCCTTTCTGATGAGCGAGAGGAAAATGAAGTGTTTAGTTCAAGGGTGGAAAGTTGTTCCCGAGGGAGGAAAGTAGTGACTTTTTGCGCTTGGGCGAAAGAATGTGGCCTGCTGATCTGCTCAACAATTTCTTCGTGTTGCACTTTTTGGTTAGAATACGATATACCGTCTCTGTAGGAATCTAATCGAAGGGATATCTCGGAGAGAGTCCAGGGAGTCTATTCTCGAGTTGAAATCAGGGCTTCGTTGCTCTAGCAGAGCTTTTCTCGCAGTAATGCGCACGTCATGTTCAGTGGCTAGATTGTGGACACCTCGATCTTCACCAGTGGCATGCATAAGAACCCAATTCACCTAATTGATAAATAATTTTCTACTTCGAATAGTTTCCATTCTATTTCTCTTTTTTCCATGAGTGAAATGGAATATTATGAATTTCTTTAAAATATATTTTTTGATTTAACTGAAGTCGTTATGAGAAACTCCAGTATGAAACTGTCTGTCTCAAGGTGGGAACCTGTACCCACTCTACCATCTCCTTGGAAGCTCTTAATTAATGGGGCGCGGGGCACACCAAAAGAGCCAAGCAGCGGGGGATGGGATGGGGGTGAGGAGGCCAGGTCGACACACTCTTGGCCTGGTACTGCGGGACGGGACGGGGGGCAGAGGAGGGTTTATGCCGTAGACTTGTAATCTCGTGACGCCGTAACTTATTCTAAATGCACTGGTGGGACCCTCGAGATATCTCGGTGTGTTGTCTAGAAGGTAAGTTTCGACCTCCGCAAGCTCTTCGGGCTGTTGAGGCCGGTGGTTAACTACACCTGACATCTTCCTGGCCCCTTTCTGTATCTTCTCCCCTACTCTTGTTATTTGCAGTGTGACAGTTGCACTGTACTTATAATCCTAACGATTACAATGTTACATATTTAATTGATGTCCCCAAACTTTGAGAAATTAACAGATAAATTTCTCAATTTAGTGCAATTGAGTTTTATCACAAGGGGCTATTTAAATTGATGATTTAATTATCAAAATTAATTGTTCTTTCAAATGATATTGCAATTATTCAAGTTTGTTCCATTGATTTATGCATGACAAATTGACTTACTAAAAATCATTGATGAAAGTTGTTACTAAACATAATGTTTAGTAGCAATCATTCATTATAGTAGAGATGTTCATATATTCACCGCTTCGTTCAGTTTCCGAAGTATCCTGCTCTCAATACATTTTGCTTAAAACACCCGTGTTTCCATTTTCGCTTCATTTATAGTTGCGCAGAAAACCCAGTAATCTTTGGGTTCGGCAAACGCATGGTTCACCTCAAAGTGCAAAAAAATCCGAGAATTTCCTTCAGGGCATCAAAAATTCATATTATCAGCCATAACTACGCCGCTGAGCCGAGAATAATTTTTTTGAAGGAGAACCTTGTGTGTGTATCGGTCCAGAATGAGACAATGAGACAAAGAGACAAAGAGACAAAGAGACAGAGAGACAGAGAGACAGAGAGACAGACAGAGAGACAGAGAGACAGAGAGACAGAGAGACAGAGAGACAGAGAGACAGAGAGACAGAGAGACAGAGAGACAGAGAGACAGAGAGACAGA
>NW_021680350.1:213655-226137 GCF_001412515.2 Diachasma alloeum
AGAGAGAGAGAGAGAGAGAGAGAGAGAGAGAGAGAGCTCTAAACCCTTCAGCATTCAGCACACTCGATCACACAACAGTTATCAAAGGAACTCATTTGAGCGGGTGAATGGGTAGAAAGGAAGTCAATCTCGGTGCGCGGAGATAAGCCCTCCTTCCCCCTCTTCCTCCTTCTTCACCCACTAGGTACGGGTTCTCTGCTGCACAGGGACTCAAGGTAGTGGGGACGCCTTCCCTTCCCCACTCTTCCTCTTTTCTATACCAACCACCTCTCCCTCCGTTTTTCCTTTCGTTTTTCCATTCCTTTATCCAGCCAGCCCTCCTCCGTACCACTCTTATTCACATGTCAATACCTCAGCTTGCCTCACTGTGCACAATCTATACCTCAGGAGACTTCTTCCAATGGCAAGTTCACTACCGGTCCTTTTTTCCTTGTATGAAAATATTTCCTTGCAATTTCTTCATGTATTTTTCTATATTGAAGAAATTCGAGTAAATCCCACGGATTTCTCCAGCCTCTCAGATGAACTTGTCGTACACATAATAGCGAAAATTTTCTATTTCTTCTTCAGAGAGACGTCACACTGCTGTTATTAAAAAATCATATTCTGAACAACAATTCGGATATATATCTTGAAGAAAGAAATTTTTTTTTTGTAGTTAAGTTGAATTGTTCCGTGATAGCATATAAAAAATATAATTTGTTACCAAGATCTTCAGAAGGGGACTATATAATGTTTGGCAATTCAATACGATGTTATTAAATTTTCTAATTAATTACGTTTACAAAATTTCATTTGCTGAATAGCATGACGTGAAATGATCCTCTACAATGTCGAAATTATCAATAAGAAGAACGCAAATAGGTGAATCCTCAGACTCAGTAGGAACAGCTTCGGGGTTTAACAGAATTAGAGAATATATCACGTTCCCCTTAGGACCAATAAATTTATTAACAAGAATTATTTACTTGCTGAAAAATAATCGAAGAAGAGAATAGCGAAATAGGAAATTTAAAAAAGTGAATCTATTCGGAAACAAATTGCTAATTTATTAGCGACAATAACCATTTATTAAAAACATGCCATTATCCACTTGTTTAATTAATTATCAAACAATTGAACTGCAATTTATACGCACCCTCAGTACTTTTCAATATGGTTATTGAGATAAATTGGCATTGATATCGCAAGGAATGAATGTTCGAGTCATAGAAAGATCGGTGGTTGAAGGGTGTAATAATTTCGCAACTAGATTTCGATGGCAAATTTTCAGAACTTTTTCGAAAACAACCACTGGGCTCGCGGCTGTAGTTTTCGTCGCGCAAATTGTACTTCAATAGCAAGGTGTAAAATTGGCTTGATTTTCATTGAAATATTTTCGCCTGTTTTGATATATTGATTTTGCCGATGTGTTTATTTCTCTTGTACATTGAGAAGAGACGCGGTGGTGTTAATATAGATTGATCACCATATGAGGGAAACGCCGCAGCGCGTCGTTTCTGGGCATCCATTGATTGGATACCCGGAAAAATTGAAAAAAAAATGGACTTTTTCAATTGAGGTGTCTAAAAAATTATAGTAGTTTTTAGAACAACATATTTCCCCAAATTCCTGAAGGAAATAAATTATTTCGGACAGATGAATTATTTTTTCCCATGTTAAATCAAATTGCCTATGACGCGACGTCACCGCAAATTCGCTAAACGTGCCCGGGTAGTGTAGAGTGAATTCGGCTGCGCTAAAGTCTAAATAACGGCGGGGAATCCCCGCGAAAGTGACCAAATCGTAGGGGTCTGTTTGGTGACCAGACTATTGTTAATATAGATTGGTCACCATATGAAGAAAACGCCGCAGCGCGTTGTTTTTCGTTAATTATCATTGACTGGCTAACCGGAAAAATTAAAAAAATTGGACTCTTTCAATTGGAGTGTATAACACATTTTATGTCACGCCGTGCAATAAGTCGAGTTTATCGCACGCTGCGCTTCGCGCAGCTTGCTCAAAACTCGACTTCTGCACGACTTGACATAAAATATAATAGAGCACTCGGTAATAAATTTCGTTTTCAACGAATGTGTAGTTTACAGGCCGAGCCGAAGGCGAGGTCTGTACACACATTCGTTGAAAACGAAATTTGTGCCCTTGTACTCTAATGTACTATTAGTGGTTTTGGAATAACGTAATTTCAAAAATTCCAAAAGACCATAAATTATCTTCAACAGAAGAAGTTATTTTCCCCATGTTAAGGGGGATGGCCACGGTGACGCGTCAAGAAAATTCTTTTATTCATTTTTTTTTTCAACTGGCAAGGTGATATATATGACAATTCAACAATTAACGATGCACTAAATGATGATTGAATAATAAGGATATCATTTTATATTGACAAAATATTCACTTTTGAAAAGCTATAAATTATTGAATAAGAGGCTTTTTCCCAACTGGTTCCACAGCCTTGGTTCATCTTCAACAAAACTATGATTCATTTCTACGAATGAGACAAGTGCATCTATGGTTGCACAGGCGCATTTAAAATGAAAACAGAAATTGTCGGAAATAGAGTAATTATTCAATAAGCTCCGCTGCGCGCCCTCATAAGTGACAGCAACAACAACTGAAAAAAAACAGTAGGCCCGAAAAAAAATTTTGTGCCCGTGGAACGATAACGATGTTCGGGGTGAACCATCTCGTACAAGAATGATTTTACTGGAAAAAGTAGATTTTGGATTACCGTTGCCACCAGGAGGGAAAATCATGTTTCGAGAAAAATGAGTTCAAAGTTTTCCTACCTAGCCGTCCGCAGCGGGCCTGGTGTGCCTTTCTCGGACGGACGATCCCATATAAAAGTATAAGATGTAAAAGTATAAGATCATTTATAAGGTGATTTTCATCTCCTGTGGGCACATTTTCCAATATGACTGATGGTATAGACATTTAATGGTCAGGATGGATAGGAAAAGAATAGAGCGACAATAGACTGCGGCCTGAGCGCGAGGGGGATGAGCTCAGCGGCACTGCTGCACCTGCCCAATGCAAACGGTTATAACTCGGCTCGCTTTTTGAATTTTCTAATAAACTTTCATGAGTATATGCATATGTTTGGACGTATATACTATCGAAAAAGGCAAAAGAAAAAAAATCTAATTTTTCAAAATTTCACCGTGGCCATCCCCCTTAAATGGAATGACTCGTCACGCAACGTTGCCGGAAACGTGCTAACCGCACCCGGGCTGTGTAGAGTCAATTCGACAACCTTAAAGCCTAAATAACACAGCGGTACATACCCGCGGAGGTGATCAAAGTCATTGGATCGCGTAGGGTAACCAGGCTAGGGTTAAATTTGTATGAGAAATTAGCTCATTGTATTGTGATCATTTTGTTGTATATTAAATTGTTGAATGTTGAATTAATGTTTTGAAATTATTTTGTGAAATATACACATGAAGTCGTTCACTTATGCGGTGCTGAACTTTGCCCAGTTCGAATTCGACTGTTTTGACAATGCGTTATAGCCCTGAAGGACAAGCCCGAGTGGAAATTGCTTCAGGCCCACCTGAAGCACGATCAGAACTTGATCAGGTTTTTGTCAGGTTCGACTGATCCAGTGATTACTGATGAGAACCTGACCAAGTTCTGATCTAGCAGATCGGATCCGAAAAACTATAGACGGGTTTAGATCAAGTTCTGATCAGGTAGGCACGATCTCACCCTGAGGTCGGCTGCCTGATCCCAATTTGATCAAATTCGGATTTGATGTCTTTGATCGGCATTTGAACGGGGTCCATTGAAGAGGAAATGATCAGATTCAGATCCGGTCCACCTGATATTAATTTTAATAAGTTTTCTGGATAATTTAATTGACTATTATTATACTATTCAAATTAAGTTTTATCAACCATTATCAATAATTATTTTCAATCTTTAAAAAGGATCGTTATACTATAATTAAAATAAATTAAATTAAATTAATTTAATTCAATGAATTTAATTTAATTAATCAATTTAATTAACAGCCAGCCTTTCTCAGATGTACAGAAGGGAGGGATGATGATGCCGTAAATACGTATTAGAGGAGTATCAAACTTACACGCAAATGATGTTGAGAAAAAAATCACCAAATTGTTTGCCTGAATACCTGTTCCGTGAGATATCGTGCCATGGTGTATTCCCGATTTTTGTGGGAGCAGTTTATAGGCCATCTCATGCTCCTTTCGTTGAAGGCACTGACTTCATACCTGTCTTGCAGCTTCACCTTCAGAACTATAGTTCCAAGATTATACTGGGTGATTTCAACGCTGATCAGCTATCATCCAGAGCTGATGCTGTCTTTTTATGTACGTTCTGCGCTGACAACTCCATCCGTCTGGTACCGTATGGGGCTACCCACTATACTGCCTCTTCCAGCACCTAGTTGGATCTCTGCCTCATCGACTATGAGGACACTCTGCTTTCCTACTGGAAAACAGATGTGCCCTTTGTTGATGGGCATGATCTTATTACGGCCACGGTTCAGGCTGTTGTCCCACCCCCTCCACTTAGCAGGGACATTACCTACAGAGACTTTGGAGCACTCGATGTCAGTTTGCTTAATGCACATCTTATATCGTGTGATTGGGCGGCCGTCAATGAACCATCCTCTGTCGATGATCTAGTCGCGGGCCTTTGCGCCAATATCGGCGGTGCTATCGACAAGGCTGTTCCTGTGAAGACAGTGAAGAAGTGCTCGAAACGCAAGCCTTGGTTCACGGATGAAATTGTTGGTCTCTTAGCTGTGAGAGATCGTCTATACAGAACGTTCAAGAGGACTCGCTCTAGACGTGCATTGATGGACGCTGAAGAGGGCTTTTCATTCAGGTCCGTTACTGCTGATGACGTTGTGAGTACTGTAAGGTACTTCTCGACTGAGGCTAAGGGATATGATGGAATTCCTAAATCCGTAATCACTGCTGCTCTACCGTCCTTGACTTCTCATTTGGTGAATTTTTTCAATATGTCTTTCACTGCCTCTGCGTTCTCTTTGGAGTGGAAAAAGTCTCTTGTGGTGGCGCTTGGCAAGGTAAAAAATCCAGCATCGGTCCGTGACTATAGACCGATAGCTTTACTTTGTTTCTTAGCTAAGGTCTCTGAGAGGCTAGTCTCTCTGCAGATTCTTCAGTTTCTTGCTAATCGCTCCATACTGGACCCACTTCAAACGGGCTTTCGTCCCTTTAATAGTACTCAGACTGCTTTACTCAAACTGACGGATGACATACGCACTGGTATAGATAGACGACAGCTGACCATGCTCATTCTGTTCGACTTCAGCAAGGTGTTCGACTCGGTGTGTCACGTCTTGCTCCTTAAGAAGCTTATCGGTTATAGTTTTTCGTCAACTGCTGTCAGATGGGTGGCATCCTATCTTAGCGGTCGATCCCAGTCGACACTGGGAGGCTCCAGTGGACTATCCTCCTCCTTTCGCCCGCTGAACAAGGGAGTACCTCAAGGGTCAGTTCTTGGCCCGCTGTTGTTCTTCCTCTTTGTTAATGATATTGCTGAGAACTTGGACCTGGATATTCAGCACTTGGTCTACGCTGATGATCTCCAGATCTATCTTCGATTCTCTCGGGATGACCTGGAGGAGGCCACTGCTAAGATGAGTGATGCTGCCAAATGTATTATGGACTGGGCTCTACTCAACCGCCTTCAACTCAA
Source organism: Diachasma alloeum (assembly GCF_001412515.2). Classification (NCBI taxonomy): domain Eukaryota; kingdom Metazoa; phylum Arthropoda; class Insecta; order Hymenoptera; family Braconidae; genus Diachasma; species Diachasma alloeum. The sequence continues at coordinate 219,347 of NW_021680350.1, forward strand.
CGTTGCCAAGATTAAGGCAATTATCCTCGGTTCGCAGTCGTTTGTGAACGACATCTACTCATTGCCCGACATGTCCATTCGAATTGGCGATCCTCTCTCCCCTTTGAGAATTCAGTGCGTAGCCTTGGAGTGGTGCTTGATCGATAACAAACTGACAACCGGAAACAAACTGACAAACTGACATGGAAAGAGCATGTCGCTGGAATTTCTCAAAGGGTCCATGCTGTGATGTTCCGTCTCCGATTTTGCCGGGCGAGTACCACCCTTGAGCTGCGCAAGCACCTGATTGAGACTCTGGTGTTCCCGCTGGTTGATTACTGCTGCCTTGTGTACGGCAGTCTTTCTGATGAGCTCTCTGGGAAGATTCAGCGTCTTGTCAACATGGGGGTTAGGTTCGTCTTTGGTGTCAGGAGGGACGTGCGCATCACCCCGTACAGGATGCGGCTGGATTCGATGTCGTGTGAGGAGCGCAGGAATTACTTCCTTGCGTGTCTCACCTTCAGGATTCTGCATTCTGGAGAACCAAGCTACCTTGCAGAATTCTTCGTGGCTAATCGCAGTGTGCGTCCTGTGAGGGGTGAGGTGTGTCCACTCTTGATTAGGCCTTTCAGGACGGAGTCTCAGCGTCGTTCCTTTCAGGTATCTGCAGCGTATCTCTGGAGCTCCCTCCCGTCGTCGCTGCGCGACCTCCCATCTCTCTTAGCCTTCAAAACAGCTATTCGCGCTTTCCTTGGTAACAGTCCCTAAAGACTTCGTTCCTCCCTTCCCTTGTCTTCTCTCTTCCTTTCTTCTCCCACCCGCTTGATAATTAATTATTCTTATTTCTTTTGCTTTCCCTTAGAATGCCTCACTTAAGAGCCCCGTGAGCAAGTTATCTTTTATCTCTTATTTTCTCTAGTTTTAGATTTTCTTTATTTTCTCTTACATTCTTAAGCATGTCAGCTACTTACGTGTTTGCCTGTGACGCTGTTACTACTCTATTCTTTGCTGATTCAACCTTATATACTTTACATGTTTCTGTTTGATCTTGTCTGTACAACCTAGTGTTATATTCTTCTTTTGTACAACATAATGTACAGTTAATAAATATCAATCAATCAATCAATCAATCAAATGTCTATTTATTTATGAGTGTTATTATTATTATCATTATTATTTTTCATTAATGAAATGAATAAAAATTTAATTGAACATATTTTATCTCTGAGAATACACACGCACTTCCGCGAGATCAGGAATAATCGTAAATTCAACGAATACCCCGTTACAAATCATGTGGGCAATGTACAGTTTGCTCAATAGTAATAGCGTGATAGCGTAGTGGTTAGGGCATAGGATTAGCAATCATAGGATTAGTCCCCGGTTCGATCCCCAGCATCGGTAAAAGAATAATAAGCTTTTTCAGAGGTAATAACAGTAGAGATTCATTAAGAAAGGCGGCCTACGGTGAAAGAATTGAATTATCTTTTGTTTTGGATTAATTATCATTACTAATTGTTATTGATACTGACAGATAGGTCATCCGGTTTTCATACAGTTGACTTGATCAAGTTCGGATCCATTCGTCCTGATCAAATCCGGATTGGTCAGAGGCGTAACATGTCTCATCAAGACCGGATCCGTCAACTTGATCAATACCTGATCAGTGGTCAGGTCTAACCTGATCCAAACTTGATCAAGACTTGACCGGAATTTCCACTCGGGAGCACGTCTCTTATTTTCATCTATTCTGTCTCCTCCAACATATCCACGATAATGAAAAACATTCCCATTCACCCTTTAAAAAAAGTCATCATCCCCCTTTGTTCATAAATTTAGAATCACTGGAGGAGTAATTTTAGTCCCCCATTTATGAGGACAAGTGTAAAGTAATTACATGTAAATAAATGTATGGGTCTGGATAGTTTCAAGGTAAGAATATTCTTTAGTAGTCATAGGTAATAAGAAGGGGAGGTTTGAGGGTAATAAAAATGGAGCAACGAAAAAAAGTACGATAAGAAGAAAGTGAATCAGGCAGATATGGTGCGGGCATCCCTATCCCCACACTGTTTCCCACTCCTACCCCATAGATGGTATAATTTTGTGAGCACGTCGCCAGCGGCCCGCAAAAGTTTTTCTTTAATATATTCTTACATGCGCCTTGCGGATTAGATTAAAATGGTGAATGCATAAACCCCACCCACAATCCAACGTAACTATGAGGGCCAGAGCTCCTCACCCCGTTGAAAAACCTCTTCCCCTCTTTCCTCCCACCGTTCACTCGTATTTATGATTTATCCTGTGGTCTAAAAATACGACGGAAATGTAGAACTGAAAATTGGGTTGGCCGCTTCATCCCGCATTAAGAGTGAAATAAAAAGTGAATATATTTTTTCTCCTGCATACATGTGAATGATGCAAGTTTGTAGTGTCATCATAACCAGTGCAATTACTTCTGTGCAAGGAGCATAGCAGAATTTCATAAAATCCAGCAAACTTTCATTCCATAATTTTCGCCTTCGAGGTCCTCAACCCCCTTTCGCTCCCTTATTTCCTCTGCTCGCTTCTCCTTGCGACCTCGTCAACAGCGGGAGAAAAGTAAAAAAAACACCTTCAAAAAAGTGTTGTACTTTTTTAAGTAGAGGACGCAATCTACAGCGTACAAATGAAAAATATCGAATTATCTTCAAGGCAATTTTCTTCCTCAATGAAATACTTATCTCTCCCTCGGGAGATCGTTCAAGTGGCGGGAACATGAAAAATACCGGAGAGGAGAGAAATTTTTTTCACCAAAGGGAAACTATCAGGAACCTCTTGAACCCGTTCATCGTGTTGCTTCGCAATTACACGTTTGAGTACACTATTTACGTCCTTCTCTTTTTTTAAACTCCTATAATTTTTACCTTAAATTCTGGGAATAACGAATTAAAGTTTGTGCACATCGCGCTTACCTTCGTTTCCGGTTATGCACTCGTTTACTTTCGCCGGGTGGTATCATGCAAACAGTTACAGTTCTGGCACCCAACTACATCCGGTAAAATTACATTTCCAATTCATGAAATGTCAGTTGTATGATGTGCGAGAGTGGCCCCATACCACAGGTAGTTCTAAAAACCTTATATGCCGGGTATAGATGTGGAGGCGGGAAAAGCACGTGTGGAGTTGAGGAAAACATGTGTGTTGGTATTGAGTTGGTGGAGGCCGATGGGTGTAATGTATACGTGAGGGTACTCGGGAGCTTTTTGGGACTTTGGTGAAGACGATTGATCCGGATTCTCAAGAAAATTGAGCGGGTTCGCTCGTTAGCGGAGGCTAGTGTTTGGGAAGCAGAAATAGAGGGCTCGTATTGATGGATCACTTGTCGTGATTTTCGGGGTTTGAACGTTTTTGGGGGATAAATATCGGCGGAATTGGGTAGTTAGCTTTCCTCCGGTCATCCGGTCATTTGCGATGATTGACTAAAAAATGAAGTAAATTAGAATATACTACATGGAGCGAAAAGTATGAGAAAAATTACCGTTCTCGCGCAGTAAAGTGGGTTCGGATGATCTTTCCAGGCAAAATATACCGCAAGGAGTAGGAGAGGAGAGAAGAGTTTAAAAAAAATATGATGATATGTTGAACGACAATCTTTACTCATTTTTAACTGTTGAATGGAATTAATCATGTAATAGAAAACAGTCAGGGATTAAGTTTTTACTGTGCAGTACCGGAATTTTTACTAGGTAGCACCGGAATTTTTCTGGTGCTAGATAATTGAATCCATTGCACTAGATGACACGGTAATTTTCGCCTGAATTTGTCCAGAAAAATTCTCGAATTTTTTTCTCCGTGTACGAGCGATAATTCAGTTGTCCTAAAATCACTTTTCTGTATTTTTTTCGTTAGTGGATGAAACAACGGATTTTCCTTTGAGATCCTGAAACTGAAATTAGTGGTGAAATGATTGAACTGTTTTAGTCAGGCATGATAGAGAGTAATTTTTTAATCGAATTTCGGACAATTTCTTCTAAGATAGCAGATTTCATTATTAGAAATCTCTATTGATGATTGATCTTGAAACTATTTAGTAGATTGTTAGAAAATTATCATTAAAATGTTAAGTAACGTCATTGAAAAAGCCAGACAACTGTTGTTCGTAGTTTTCCAATATCTATTTGATTGGAATGTGGAGATTTCACAATATGAGTTTGAAAATTCAAGCTTTTGTTGAAATTTCAACGATCGCTTAACATGAAAACCTCAAGTTCATTGCATCAATAAAATGAGTGAGCAATTCCATGAATGAGTTAATCTCAAATTGACTTCAAATTGAGAGCATTAAAAATTTAAAGTTGACTAAAGGAATTTTATAAAATTTCAAAAATTTCAAATTTATTAAAGCTTCAATTTGGGATTTCTATTGCTTTCCAGATGTAGCGAAAAAGGATTAATGATTGATGATGAATAATACAATGTATCTGAGTTACGCTATATGAAAGGGAGGCGAGGCAATTTGGTATGTGATTCACTTAAACTTTTTTTCTACAAAGAGATGATAACTGTTATAAATGAAAAAGGGATAATAACAGCTCAGTAAGGAATAAATTGATACTGATAAGAACCAAAATAATACCAAAGAGAGAACATGAATGTTAACGAACCAATTCACTCTACACCACTCATTCGACTCTTTTTTGTTATGAAAAAAAAAAGCATTGATTGATTATGCAATCAACTGATTAACTCGACGAAATATATTCATAGATTATTAACTTAGTTCCAAAGTAACTTTAAAATTCTTATTGAACTTCGATTAAGCTCATCTTCATGTCTATTCATAACTATCGAGTTAATTCGTTATGAAAATGTAAGACATTTTTCTTCTTTTCTCTTCCAAAGAATTACCATTGGAAGTACATCATCCTCACTTTGATAGGCATCGCAGCCGGAGTATCGGGCGTTTCAATCCGAAAAGTCAATGCAGTAGATCATGCAAAGACCATTTCCAAAGTCTTTCAAATGCCAAATCTTCAGTAGGGGAGACACGTAGATAGGACAATAAATAAAACAGAATCCTGTGATCCCCGATCTTGGGGATATTCTAACTTACAGGAGAATAGTAGGGGGAGAAAAAAAACGAGACACGTCCGAAGACGAAGTTCTTGGATATTCGATCGTCCGTGAACGAAATAGGGGAGAGAATAGCGCTATCGTAGGAGGGACAGTAAATAAAATGGACTTGCCCTCTCGCTGGGCTTCTCATGCGATCGCTTCCGATCGAATTAACATTTTTCTCGGAGTACAGAGAGGGACAGTGAGCTGGGGTGCCTAAGCGAGGAGAACCGGAGACACTGAAGGTAAGACCAACGGATGATAGAGGCGAGGCATTCTGCATTTTTCCTGTTTTGCCCTGCCCGTGGATGAAAATCCGATGAAGATAAGATGATCGTTGAAGGATCGGACGGCTTGTAAGGGACATGCGATAGTAGGTGCTTGAGGATTTGAAAATCTTGAGGATATTCTGATATCCTTTCTGTCCATAAATGTTGCATAACAAATGTGTTCCCGGATTTTTTCTTTTTTACTATGATTTACAAGCGATTTTTTTCAGCCGAAAAGGAATGTAATTAAAAAATTTTGCTGGATGACTGTCCACCCAATTCTCGATTCAGTTGTCAATGGGTCTATCTGACGGCATCTAGTGTCCAATTTTCATATTTTTATTTATTTACCTGTATTATCGATTTATTATATATTGGATCGAGGGGCTACGCTACAAAAAGTCGTGTCTGAATTTCAGATACATTTGTCCCATTTTTTAAGTAGGAAATGTCCCAGATTTTAAGTAGTCAAATGTGACTAAATTTCAGACAACTCATGTATCTTATGTGGAAGATACTTTACGAGTCTTAATTTTTGCAAATTATTATGTTTTTTTTTTCGTCANAACCCTAATGCAAATCCAAGTTATGGGAATAATAATAATAATAATAATAATAATAATAATAAATTTTTTTTTTTATAGTTATCCGTTGGGTTTATTCAGGGGGGGGGGACTTTTACAATGGGGGGGGCAACCCTAATGCAAATCCAAGTTATGGGAATAATAATAATAATAATAATAATGTGTTTTTTTTTATAGTTATCCGTTGGGTTTATTCAGGGGGGGGGGACTTTTACAATGGGGGGGGCAACCCTAATGCAAATCCAAGTTATGGGAATAATAATAATAATAATAATAATGTGTTTTTTTTTATAGTTATCCGTTGGGTTTATTCAGGGGGGGGGGACTTTTACAATGGGGGGGGCAACCCTAATGCAAATCCAAGTTATGGGAATAATAATAATAATAATAATAATGTGTTTTTTTTTAATAGTTATCCGTTGGGTTTATTCAGGGGGGGGGACTTTTACAATGGGGGGGGCAACCCTAATGCAAATCCAAGCTATGGGAATAATAATAATAATAATAATGTGTTTTTTTTTAATAGTTATCCGTTGGGTTTATTCAGGGGGGGGACTTTTACAATGGGGGGGGCAACCCTAATGCAAATCCAAGCTATGGGAATAATAATAATAATAATAATGTGTTTTTTTTTAATAGTTATCCGTTGGGTTTATTCAGGGGGGGGACTTTTACAATGGGGGGGTCAACCCTAATGCAAATCCAAGTTAGGGGAAAAATAATGATAATAATAATATTAATTTTTTTTTTTTAGTCATCCGTTGGGTTTATTCAGGGGAGGGGGGTGTTGACTTTTACAGTGGGGGGGTCAACCCTAATACAAATATCAGTTATGGGAATTATTATTATTATTATTATTATTATT
>NW_021680350.1:226219-226697 GCF_001412515.2 Diachasma alloeum
GAGGGGGGATTTTTTTTTCTCTTCTCCAAATATTTCATTCAAATTTTAAAATTGGCGGGGTTAAACCAAAATGAATTTCGGGGGGGGAGGGTTGAACCAGAATTGAAATATCAATTCATATATACTTTTATTTCTTTCAAAAAAATTCAGTGCTGATTTTTACCACATTGGGACATTTTATCGTAATACCCCTATTTTGAATTTTCTGGTAGTCGTGTTCGTTCATCCCGTGTTTCGGACAGACGCCGCTCACATAGATATTTTTAGAAAATCAGTTAGACACAAAAGAAGTTTCGTTAATTTGTTTGAATTTTTCGCGCCATTACATATACGGCCTAAAATGGCCGCTACACGCCACAGTGCTCCGTCCAGGTAGTTCCCGGAATTACCTCTCATGAAACAATGGCTTGGGTACAGTCATCCCAAAAACAAATTCCAAGGCGCGTGGTAAATCTCCGAAACGTAAAGTCACTGAGTG
>NW_021680350.1:230481-257498 GCF_001412515.2 Diachasma alloeum
AAAAAAAAAAAAAAAAAAAAAAAAAATTATTATTCCCATAGCTTGGATTTACATTAGGGTTGACCCCCCCCCCACTGTAAAAGTCACCACCCCCCTTGAATAAACCCAATGGATAACTATTTAAAAAAAAAAAAAACATTATTATTATTAGTATTTTTATTATTATTGTCCTCATAATTTATATTTTGCATTAACATTGAACCCCCCTTCCCTCTGCATCTTCTCCCTAACAAAAAAAAACCCCACTTATTTTTCCATCAAAAATAGAGTATTATTCGAAATGAAATCGATTTCGGGTGGTTTCAGCGGTGATTTCATAATTTCGAACGATTTCATTAATTCGAAATCAGTAATTTCAGAAGAATAAAGTTAGTAAATAATTGAGGTGGGACAAAACGGGTTGTGTCAAATTATGAAAATCTACATTGGCAATAATAGCGAATTCATTTGATTCCACTGCGCCAATCTTGAGCTAATGACGATGAAAAGCTGTCCATTTTACCATTTTACAATGGCAATGTGTACGGCATTATATGTGGACGTCCGCATGAAAAGGGACCACTTTGGCATTATTGGACTTATTCATAAGGGCGTATTCCTAGTTAAATTTGGAACATTTTGAGAGGTCACACGTCTCGCTAGATGAAAAAACCGCGAAGTTATAGAGCTCCAAAGTTGGAAATGGGAAAAACATAGTTTTGAGAAAAACGAGATCAATGTCCGAGGTACTACTTTGAAGGGTATTCATTATTCTTCAAAATAGCGCATGGTAATTTTGATTCAATTGAATTTTCATCAAGTTATAGCAGATTGTATTATTTTTTCTGTTATGTCACACGCCAAAAATGACGGTTTTTGCCATGTATAGAGCCTTAAAACATGACCAATCAGGGTGTATTATATGTCAATTTGTAGATTTCATTGAGTTCTTCAAATTGATCCCTTATATTAGCCATTCCATCCATTAGATCAATCGCTATAAGTGATAATATGGCGATTTTAGCATGTCACGTTTTGAAAATTCCTATCTTTTTTCTCATAATAAAGAGATTTGCTCAGTTTATGTTAAAATCAGTGTAGATATCTTGTGCTTGGGTGAAAATACATTAAATTACCTTGAAATTGAGTTATTAGATTCACGCAAATTTTCATCAACTTATGGGAATTTTTGTGAGCAACTTGATTTTTGTCATGTTTTTTGTGAATTCTGCTAAGTTTGGGTTTTTCTATAACTATTGGTCAAGTAAATCGGACCATTCATATATCATTTGGAAGAGTATTTATTATTCTTCGAAATGGTGCTTGGTAATTATGATTCAATTGAATTTTGATCAAGTTATAGCAGATTGTTTTACTTTTTTCTGTTATGTCACACGCCAAAAATGACGGTTACGCCATGTATGGAGGCTTCAAACTTGACCAATCAGGACATATCATATGTCAATTTGTAGATTTCATTGAGTTCTTCAAATTGATACCTCATATTATCCATTTCATTCGCTAGATCAATCGTTATAAGCGACAATGTGGCGATTTTAGCATGTCACGTTTTGAAAATTGCCGTGTTTTTCTTCTTATAATGAAGAGATTTTTTCGCTTTCTTTTCAAATCGGTAGATATGTCTTATACTCAGGTGAAAATATATGAAAAATATATTTAAAAAAAAAATGAAATATATAAAAATATATGAAAATGTATGAAATTACCTTGAAATTGACCCCTGAATTATTTAATGAAGGCAAATTTTCATCAACTTATGGGAGTTTTTATCCAAAAATTCTATTTTATGATGCTTATACTCAACTCAACTGCGGTTGAATTTTTCCTCAACTATTGGTCAAGTAAATAGAACCATTCATGTATCATTATGAAGGGTCTTTACTATTCTTCAACATGGTTCAGTACATTTCAATTAAATTAAATTTTTATCAAGTTATTGGAGATTGTTGTCTCTTTTTTCCATTCGATGGAATAGAGTTATACTCAGTTTGTGTGTTCAAATCTGGCTTCGATAAGAATCCCTCTAACGGATGATGGATTTCACCTGTTTAGGCAATAATATCCGCTTCAGAGCCAGCCAATAAATTAGTATTATGAATCGATTAGAAGATCGTTATCATCCGTGAAGTTTATGGTGAATTTGAATATTCTGGATAACTGGTTTGTTCGAGTGTACTGTGGTAAGAAGGATGTGTAATGCGACAGTTACTAGGATATTAGAGTGAATGTCAACAGTCCTTAATATCTTCAAGACCTTGATTGTATCATACGCATTTCTTCAGGAACGATTCATGCGTAAGTAAAAGTTTGTATTCTTGGTATTTAATCATAAACAATTCATAATTGAAATGAAAGGATCGATTGAGAGTAAATATTGAGAATAGAAAGAGAATAACTCATTGAGATTAGTGAGAATAATAACAATAAGAATTTTCTTCATTATCCAATATGAGTGAACATTCAAAGGATATCGATGAAGAGACAAGAAGAGAAGGTCATCAAGAAGAAAAAAAGGAAGGAAAAGATGCTCAGCGTCAACGACGTTGCAGAGAAAAGAAAAAGGCATTAGAAGCAGAAAAACTGAGTTTGATACGCGGAAACACTAATGAAAGGCAGAGACAATGTCGAAAGCATAGAAATGCTGAAGAAAGATTATTAATGAAAACGGAAGAAAATTTAGAGCATGATGATGGGGAGATACACCGTGAAGCCGGACCCCAAAATATATCGAAGGAAAAAGATGCTCAACGACAACAACGCTGTAGAGCGAAAAAACACACAATTGAGATTGAGGAGGAGGAATTGCGACGCGAAAAAGCTGCTGAACGACAGAGACAATGTCGCATGCGTAAAAATGAAGAGGCGCAGTCATCAGTGAAAATCGAAGAAAGTTTGGGGAATGACGATGGAGAGATCAATTGCGGAACTAGACTGCAAAATATCAAATCAAAGAAAAAGGATACTCAACGACAACAACGCTATAGAGCGAAAAAACACAGTTGAGATTGAGGAGGAGGAATTGAGACGCGAAAAAGCTGCTGAACGACAGAGACAATGTCGCATGCGTAAAAATGAAGAAGCGCAATCATCAATAAGAATCGAAGAAAGTTTGGAGAATGATGATGGGGAGATCAATTGCGGAACGAGACTGCAAAATATCAAATCAAAGAAAAAGGATACTCAACGACAACAACGCTATAGAGCGAAGAAACATATTGGAAATAGAAAATGCGCAGTTGAGACGTGAAAAAGCTACTGAAAGGCAGAGACAATGCCGTGCGCGTAAAAATGATGAGGCAGAATTATTAGTGTGGACGGAAGAAAGTTCAGAGAATAACGAGATTAATTGTGGAATGGAACTCAAAAATACTAAGGAAAAACATGCTCAACGACAACGAAACTGTAGAGTGAAGAAACGCACATTGGAAATTGAGAAACAGGAGTTGATGCGCGAAAAAGTTAATGAGAGGCAGAGCCAGTGCAGAAAACGTAAGTTTAATAAAGTTATTGCCGAAAAGAACGCTGAAATCAACCAGAATGGGAATAATGCAAAAAATAAAAAATAAAGTTGATTACTAATCAAAGAGTTTATCGTATGAGAAAAAAATACTGTTTTGACGTAGAAAAGGGAAAGTTTAATGATGGGGTGATGGAAAACTATCTTGGGGCGATGGATGTATTATGTCGACATTGTGATGCTAAGCATTTCGCCGGCGAACGGGTATCTACTAAGGAAAAAGATTCATTCAAAGTCCTTTGAGGATTATCCTCTAGAAATTCGCGACTTATTCAATGTCGCAAATACAAATTCAAACAATTTTTTTAAAAATATTAGAAGTTATAATAATGCTTGATCGTTTGCCTCATTCAATGCCAATTTGACGAATTTTGACGGGAGAAGACCGGGACCTTATTGTTTTATGGTTCAAGGATAAGTTTATTATCTTATGAATACGGCACTTTACCCTGAAAGAAACGATAGTATACCCAAATATGGACAGTTATTCATGCTAGATGCTGATGCGGCAAATGATTTCCGAATGTCTGCTATGAAAGATTTAGATATTTCTATATTAGACACACGTGGCAGTGTTATGCATCGGAACAATAAATTTGTAGATGCCTATTATATGATGAGAGAAGTAATATAAATTAAAGAGAGGAAATGTGAGGAATCTGGGATGAACATGCCTGAAATTAAAATGGTTTTCAATAGTAGAAAGAAGGGTATGGATAAACATAGATGCAATCCCCAAAGGACGAATGAAGTAGCTGCAATATTTACGACTACTGTGGATGGGGAAATTCCGGAATCCTATGTAACCATTGTCGATAGAGAAGATAGAAGCCTCAAATTGATTAGTAATTTGGACCCATCTATTGAACCATGGGTTTATCCATTATTTTATCCTCTCGGATTGGGAGGATATGATAGTGAAGATAAACGTTCCAATTCCAATAAACGAATTTCACGATCAGCATACGTAAAAGATTTGATTGCTATTAGAAATGGATTCAATCCTATTTTACATGGTCAGAAACTATTTCAACAATGGATAGTTGACAATTACATTAAAGTAGAAAGAGATCGTACAACTTTTATTATAAATAATCAAACGAAACTTAGATGTAAAACATATCAGGGTCTCATAGATTATTTAGAGAGAAGGGGAGAAGAGAATGACATGAGAGTTGGCAAAATCGTCATATTATCATCAACGTTCATAGGTTCACCCCGAAATATAGCGCAAAATTATCAGGACACCATGGCAATTGTGAGAAAATAAGGTAAACCAGATTTATTCATTACTATGACATGCAATCCTCGATGGCGAGAAATAGTAGAGAACCTTGGCCCTGGGGAACAACCGTGTGATAGACCAGATATAGTTGCACGAGTTTTCGATCTGAAGAAAGACTATTTATTGGATCTGGTTCTAATCGTAGGAATATTCGGAGTAGTTCTTGCTTCTGTTTATATTATAGAATTCCAAAAGCGTGGATTACCAGATGTTCACATGTTAGTCAATTTAGACAGAAATCATAAATTGACTACGGCAAATATAGAAGATAAATTCATCTGTGCAGAAATTCCTGATAGGCATGAGCAGCCAGATTTATATAATATAGTGATGAAGAATATGATTCATGGCCCTTGTGGTGATTGGTGTTTGGTAGGTAATAAATGTTCCAAACATTTTCCGAAAGCATTTCAGGAAGAAACGACTTTGGGTGGCGAAGGTTATCCTTGCTATAGACGAAGGGATACAGATGAATATCATGAAAAACAAGATGGGTATGTAGTAGATAACAGATATGTAGTACCTTATTGTCCACAAATTTTATTACAACTGAATTGTCATTGTAATGTAGAGGTTGTATCAAATATTAGAGCCGTGAAATATTTTTACAAGTACATACACAAGTCACATGATGCAGCAGATGTTCTAATAGAACAAAATTCTAGCACGAATCAGACAATCGACCATGATGAGATAAAGCAACACATTGAAAGTCGTTATGTGCGTCCTGTTGAAGCAGCTTGGCGACTTTTACAGAAGAAATTACACGATAAATGTCATGCTGTTATTCGTTTACCAATACATCTTCCCAACCAACAGAGTATAACAATTAATCCTGGAGGAGAAGAATGTGATTTGAACAATGCCTTGAAACAGAAAAATATGTTACTGGATTATTTTGCATTAAACACTAGAGACGCTAACGCTAGACGTTATTTATACATGGACATTCCTGAGCACTATACATTTGATAAACAAAAAGTGGGCGATCGAATCATAGGTTGGAAGCCCAGAAAATCAAATTTCAAAACGATTGGAAGAATGTATTCAATCAATCCATCTCAAGCAGAATTATTCCATCTAAGACTTTTATTATGTAATGTTAAAGGAGCTCAAAGTTTCAATGATTTAAGGACTGTTGATGGAAAATTATTGTCAACTTTCACCGAAGCTTGTTTGAAAAGAGGACTGATACAAGATGATCATGAATGGACAAGAGCAATGGAAGAAGGAGTGGTGTGGATGAAGCCTCAAGCACTGAGACAATTATTTGCTTGTATTTTGATCCATTGTCAACTGTTGTATCCAGAAAACTTATGGGATGAGTTTAAAATTTCCATGTCGGAAGATTTCAGGAAGAAAATGACACCTGCGGCTGCAGAAAATCGTGCTTTAATAGAAATTGCAAGAAAATTGCATGGAGAAGATAAAGACCTTTCCAATTACGACAACATGCCTGAAATATTAGATATTAATGAACAGGATGAAGAGATTGACCTTGAAAGTATCCTGGCGGAAGGAAATGAACAATATAAAAAATTGAATGAAGAGCAGAAAAATATTATAGTTGAAATTAACAAATATTAGAGGCGTAGAGGAAGAAGAACGTTGTACATGCTTTTATATTAATGGACCAGGAGGATCAGGAAAAACTTTCATCTATGTTACACTATGGCACTTGATGACAGGCGAAGGAAAGAAAGTAATGACAATGGCATTCACAGGAATTGCAGCAACATTATTGCCGGAAGGGAAAACTGTTCACAAAACGTTCGGCTTGCCTGTACCGCTTTATCAAGATTCCACATCAAGCATCAAGTTAAACTCCGAAAAAGCTACACAACTGAAAGAAACAGATGTTTTTATATGGAACGAAGCACCGATGTCCCTAAAATATTGTTTGGGTGTGATTGATCGGTTATTGAGAGATATAATGGATAACGATGTCGTTTTTGGCGGAAAAATGATCATCATGGGTGAAGATTTTCGTCAATTACTCCCAGTACTCAAAGGAGGAACACGTAGTGAAACAGTGAGTCTGTCAATAAAATATAGGCCCCAGTGGAAATTTTCCAGAAAATTCACATTGAGACAAAATATAAGAGCATTAACAACTGAGAAAGAATTCTCAAATTATTTAATTGAAATGGGAAATGAAACATTGAATGACGAAAATGAACAAATAGACCTACCTAAAGAATGCCTAGCGAATGACAATGAATATATTGTTTTGGACATGTACGGAGATGTGTTAGAACAGAAAAGATATAAAGCTGCTTCGAAATTAATTTCGAATAAATTTTCATAGCACTTGTCCTTGAGAAAACCTCACAGGCAAAAATCACTGGGATTTAAGTCAGGACTGTCAGGCGGCCATTCCATGCCCCCATGGGCGTACTTAGGGTAACCTAAACCTAACACACGAGTGCCGTAAACGGAAAAAAGTGTTTCAAATACTCCAGTAGTCTTGTGTGGGGCGGCACCATCTTGCATGAAGTAGAAATTCTTGACTAATTGATTTTTTCGTGCCCAAGGAAAGAAGTTCGTTTTCAAGAACTCACAGTAAATGTCAGCATTAATTGTCCGATTCTCGAGGAATTCAAGGAAAACACCCTTTATGGTAACTGCCGCCCATGCAGTAACTTTTTTCGGGTGTGAGGACTTGGTTTCAACGACGTGAGGTGACTCAGTCCCCCAAAAGCGAAAATTTTGTTTATGTACCAAGTCACCTAAGTAGAAATGTGCTTCCTCAGAGAAGATGATATTCTGTGCCTTCATCCCCTTGGATTCAAAAAGATTGTAAAGTTCTTGGCAAAATTCCACACGACCAACCATCGCTTCTTCAGTTAAAAATTGAAGTACAGAAATTTTGTAGGGATGGAAGTTTAAAAACACTTTTAAGATACGGTGAAGTGAAGTTCTCGAGACTTTCAAGGTTTGGGAAGCCTTCCGAAGAGTATCATTTGGATATTTTTTGAAATGTTCTTCAGTTGTGCGGATAACCTCATCTGTGGTTACAGTAGGTGAAGGGCCAGGATTCTCATGCCTCCTATCGTCTAGTGTACCGTATTGATCAAATTTCTCAATTAACCTGAAAATACCCATGAATTGGTAGAAAAATGCCTAAATCCTCAAAAAAAAAAGAAAAAAAAATTTGGTTATCTAGTTCATTCACTCTATTTACCGTCTGAGACTCGAATCAGACACTCCAGTGTGTGTGTCATACTTAGAATGAAATGCTCTTACTGCTGGAGTAGTTGAATCTCCTCTTCGGTAATATGATTTGATGAGGAATGTTTTTTGTTCAATGGTTAGGTTTTCCATTTTAGTGTTCTAATTCGCGAGTGACTGAAGTATGGATGAAATTTGCGGAGAGTCTCCACTTCAACCATATATTAGACTTTAGACTGCGCTGTCACCTTGCGGTATACAACGCAATTTACTTTTGTCACATACTATGGGACACCCTGTAGATATTGAAGATATTGGAGAGAAATGAAATTCAAATAAGTGGTTATATTTAAGGGACTCTGGGTCCATTCCGACTGGAACTCCGCGCCAAATGATGTGACAAAGTTTAATATTTTTATTTACAGATTTATTTCAGTTGACATTGACAAAAGTACATCTCCTACTATTAAAATTTGTTTTATACTATTAAATTTGAAAAAATTATATCTCCTACATTTTTACATGTTTAATAACATTTCACATGATTTCTAAGCAAAACTCAAAAAAGGAAGAAGATGCTTTTCCATTGGGCGATAAAAAAAGAATGAGCTGCATTGAATGAAAAAAGAAAGTAGATGTCACTTAAAAAACAGAGGTGAGCAGTAAGAGACCAGAGAAATGGAAGGCGAAATTGTTTATCGTGCTCAAATCGTCGATACGATTCACAATTTTGAAGAAGAAGTCTGGTTTTGGAGTCGTCGGCCAAATGGAGATAACCACTTGGTTTGTGAGAGGAGGATTATTGATAGAGAGAGGCCTACCAATCGAAATATTCCACCAATCCCGCCAGCAGTAAATCAACAGGATGAGTCAAATGAAATGGAAAATACTGCTCATGGAAATGAAGGGAAAAAAACAAGGAGAAATAGGTAAATAAATCAGAAGAGAATTTCAACAACTACTGAGTTGTTTATTGATAGTGACATTGAACGATCAGAATAATTCAAATCTATATAAAAAAAAAGGTAAATGTCATCATTGAGAAGTGATCGAAAAATACAAAAAAAAAGATGATTAATTGGTATTTTAGATGATAATAAAACAAAGCAGAAATAAGAGAATACGCCAATTTACTTGAATTTTTAATTGCAACCTACACATTGACCTGAATTTTCCTGATTTTTCTTGATTTTCTTGGAATTATTTAACCGAAATTTACTGTTTTCATTAATTTTTCCATAAAATAGTGCGTTTTCAATGACGAAATCCTGTGAAATTCAGTGGAACTGTCACTCGATGGGAGTTTGTAAAAACAATACTGGAAATTCGAGCTAAAAATTGAAAAAAATGGAATATTGATCAGACGAAAACTAACATTTCATGTATAGTTTAGTATTACTAGCCGGAAGGTTACTATGAACAAGATTAACACTAGAATGACCATGATTTGTAGAGGAATAAATGAAAAATTTTGAATACTGATTGCTTAATTTTGTAATTTTCAGAAGAAAAGGAAGACGTGGAATACGCAGACGAAGGTCAATGCGAATAATCTTGAGGACAAAATATTACTAATTATTGACGACAGAAATGAAACGCCTGGACTGATTTTGATTGAAAACGAAAACTGAAAGAATGAAAAATGAAAAAAAAAATTATCGATATAACACTATAACTCATAAAATTACTATAATGAGAAGGGAAAATTAACTTAAACTTGTGTAATGTGTAATTGGAATACAAATTGAATTGAATAAGTAAAAAAATGGAAATGAAAGGTTAATGTAAATCAATAAGTAGCTGTAGAAGTGGAAGTTGTTATAAAAAAATAATATTTCGTGCACATTTGAGAAGCTGATTGACCAAATCATGTTGGTTTGGAAACCACGTTTGAGAAGCTAATTATTTGGGGGAAAAAAATCATGTAATTCACCTTCATCATTTTGTCCATGAAATAATGAACAGAGAAATACTCTCATCTTTTTTTTTTTAGGAGAAATCAATTTTCTGAAGATTAAAATAATTGTCGCCACTTCACCCTTGAAATGATAAGAGGGACGAATTAAGTCGATTCTTCGTATATCGTTATAAATCCTCTATTATCGCGGTTATTATCGATTCTACGAGGAAATGTCAGAAGGAGTTTTTCGTTGAGAACTTTCTTCTCAAAAAAAAAAAAAATGGGCATTTTCCTCTAAACCCTCTCCGTCTCAAGATTTTTCCATTCAAGTGAGAAATACTTTAAAGCCTTTACATTATTAAAAATTGTATTATTAATTTGATTATGGTCATTTACTGTCACGGAGAAAAATTGTTTTAGTTAGTATTAGCTGATCATTTGATTTCTAGAATTTTTTATTTATAATTCGAAGTCTAATAATAGATTGATTGTGAAAAGTAATCCAAAGGATTGATTGAAATAGGAATTAATCAGAATTAGAATAGAAATTCAACAACAAAAATCAATAGATATAGATTGTAGAGAATTTTAAAGAATTTCTGGAAGAGAGGTAGATGATAATTATAGTAATTATTTAGAAATTGAAGTTAAAAAATTATTCACTCATTAATTATAAAGTGAAAAATATTTTTAGTTTTTGGGAAAATTATTTAGTTTTTTTTGTTATTTTTCATTATTTTTGTTTTTTTCACGGTTTTATCGTGTCTTTAATTATGAAAAAAAAATCATGATGAGTTAGTTGTGAGAATTAATCGAATACATTAAATCAAATTGAAGAGCCCCTTAAGATATTCAATCCTGAAACAAAAAAGTGAAAAAAATATTGAGATCAATGACGAGAAAAATATAAAACAATGAAGAAAATAGATTTCAAAAAATACTCTTTTGGGGAATTTCTTCAGCAATAATTCATTTTTCTTCAGCTTCTTGGAGGAAACAGCAGCATCAGCTCTTTCATTGAGACTGACAAGTCGCTTGCATATGAGTAAATCCTTGAGAGATGCCACTACAGAATCAACCAAACTGATACAGCCTGCTCCTTGACCGCAGAAAAAGAAAGAGTTCCCTAGAATGATGAAAAAAAGTCAATCATTGGTAAAATAAAATAAAACATTGAGGAAAAATCATTTATCATCCATCAGTAAAAATCAAAGAAAAAAAATACCAGTCCTTATAAGAGATCCCACGCACTGAACATGTTGCCCTTTGGTGAATTGACAAACATAATCAGGAAGATAATCAGGAATTTTGACATCCAAGTAGTATTTGTCAGCGGCAATGGAACCGAAACAAGTATTGGTGCTGTCAGTCTGTTTCTGAATCACAGCCCAAAGAGTTTTGACGAAAGTTTTGACAACTGGAGAAGAAAAGAATTAAATAAATTTATGAAGAATTAAGGCTAATTGCACAAAATAGTGTGAGCAAATTAGACATATTTATAATACTTTGGTATATTTTCAGTAGCAATTGAGTTCAACTTGATTTTTTTTGAATCATTAAAAAAATATATTTTTCAAAATTGAAATGATTAAAAAAGACGATATTTCATTGCAGAATTATTGCAGATTATTATTGCAGAATGGAAATTTGTGGAAGAAAAGAAAGAGAAAAGAAAATTTTCAACAATTCATAAACGTTATTTGCACTAGAAAGAAATGTGATGGAAATAAAATATAATTATCAATGAAAAATTCTTTTAAATCAATTCAAATTATTTAATCAGTTCAATTACAGGAACAATCTCAGGAGGGTTATTAGCCTGTGAAGATGGGAGGAATTTCAACTTTCCCAAATCAGTGATGACGGTGTTTGACGGGATGATCAGTTCATAAGGAGTAGTGCCTGAATTGAAACGATCTTGAACTTGCTTGGGAAAAGCTCCATTAATGTGGACAACCTGAACGAGGGAGAAGAACGTGAATGAGGAATTAATGGATAAAAATTGAAAATTGCAAAAATATCTACAACATAAAATGAAGGAACACAAATAATAAGATTGCTGACTAATAAGGTAAGAAAAAAAATCGAATGAGGAATTGACGTTGAGATAAAAAATGATGTCACTGGAAAATTGTGAATATGATCGAATAATTAATATTGGAGATAAATAAAAAATTCAAAAATATTTAGATGGAGAATGGACGGAAAATAAACGAGATAATAAGAAACTAACGTGTTGCACCAACAGCTTATCGATGAAATTATCAATTGTGTCACCCCACATTACACATTGGACCGTTTTCCCATCATTATTGTGCACAAAAAATGTACAAACAGTCTTCACAACACCGTTTTTACAGGTGACAGTCTCTCCTCCTTCTACCAAATGAACGATCCCAACAATCTCGCTGGGAAGAAAAAAAAATGAAAGAATCAGACAGAAGGATAAAATAAACGATTGTAACACTTACACCAATTTTGTGGTCAATGGACAAATACTCTGCAAATAATCCGATGAAGTGAGCAATTCGTAATCAGAGAACAGATTAGAACCAGATTCAACAACATCATTTGGAGTGTCTGCATTGGGATCAGATGTCTCAGGATTGAGAATAACCTCTTGCAAAGATTTGGAGCAACAGGGATCAGACATGATCGAATTATTTATATTTTGATTAGAAATAATTAATCAAATCCAATGTAATTGACGAATATAAGTCAAGCGTATCGTTGGTTATGTCGATAAATGACAGATGAGATAGAAGAAAATCTCGGAAAGGATAGTTCATTTATTTCTCATAATAATCATACACAACAAAACTTTCAAGCGTTTTTTTCAGGTGACAACCGATAAAAATAAAAACGAAGAAGATTCGAAAAAATTATCTACAGCCCATTGATAGAATAAAGAAAATAAGAAAAAGAAATAAAGAAAAAGTATCATTTCGGCAGAAAATAAAGAAAAATAGTTAACAACAATGAAAAAAAAGAACATATCGCTTACCTGATGTCTTGATGAAACTCTCACTTTTATAAGTAAATTTATTTTTTTAAAAATTCAACTCACCTGATAATTCATAATTTAGTGGTAACAATCCGTATGATCACTTGAAACTTGGAGATTCAAAAATATATATAATTGTGAGTGGGGATATCAATGCGTTGAATACGTTAAGTACGTAAGAATTGAAAATTGAATTTGAAAAACGACGGCATGGGTCGATCAAATAGGCTAGCGGACGCGTTAGATTGAGGACATTCCGGGTGTTTATCACGAATATGCCAACTTAACGTGATATTGAAATCATAATGTTAGTGAAATTTCAATGAAAATACTCATTTGAAATGAATCACGAATGAATTCAATCTTACTCAAAGATCAAATAGAGACAGGATTGAATGAAAAAAAAAATACATATTGAGTGCAAACAATTCATTAGTCGCAATTACTGAAATCATTACAATTTGGAAACTTTTTTTTTGTTAGGGAAGCTATTAATAGAATAAAGTGAGTTACTAAAGTAATTAATTCGCGAAAGAGAAGTATGAGCATCAAAACCATGCAATCTAGCTAGCGCGCGCTCCTAGAGCGCGCGCCCGGCCTAGTTAGTAAAAATGAGCCAGCCAGTTATGAAAAAAAAAAATAACTGTCCACTTTTGTTATACGAAAACTCACTGAATATATGTGTGATATCTTCCCATCCACATGCGGACATAGACAAATGGAGGTCAAAACTAAGGGTCAAACGAAAGATCAGAAATAAAGGTCAAAACCAAGGATCCGAGGGGCAAAAATAAAGCTCAAAAATAAAAGTCATGAAAGTCAAAATGAAGCTGAGAATCTGAAGGTCACGAGGGTCAAAATGAAGCAGAGAATCTGAAGGTCATGAGGGTCAAAAATAAAAAAATGAGGGTCAAAAATAAAAATTTGAGGGTCAGGAGGGTCACAAATAAAATTCTGAAGGTAACGGGGGTCAAAAATAAAAATATGAGGGCCACGAGGGTCAAAAATGAAAATCTGAGGGTCACGAGGGTCAAAAATGAAAATCTGAGGGTCAGGAGGATCAAAAATGAAAAAACTGAGGGTCTCGAGTCAGAAATAAAGCTAAAAAACAAGGGTCAAAACTATGGGTGACGAGTGTCAAAAATGAAGACCAAAAATAAAGGTGATAAATAAGGGTCACGAGGGTCAAAAATTGCAGCCAGAACTAAAGGTTAATGCTAAGGGTCACAAGGGTGAATAAGGGTCAGAAATAAGAGTAAGAAATTACGGGCAGCAGCAAGGGCCAGAAATAAGGGCCTGCGTAGGAATATCCATTCGGAAGGGAATTTCTAATTCATCAGTAAAAATGAGCCACCTAGTTATAAAAAAAATAATAATTGTCCACTTGTTATGATAAAAATCACTAAATATATGTGTGATAATGTGTTCCCATCCCCTGATGAATCATAGAATGCGATAAACTGTTGAAAAATCCAAAAATTCCTGGGTTTTCTCACGAGACGACAAAGTGGTCCCTTTTCTTTTTTTTACAAAAAATCTAAAAACATACTTGTAATAGAGATAGAGCCTTTTAATTTGCGCGATTCGATGTGGGAGGACCTGCAGTTCATTCCTAAGCAATAAAAAAAAAAAAGACGAATCTAAACCGTAATCAGAAAACTGCGATTATTTCGGAAACTAAATTCGACAAATTGATCCCTTTTCATGCGGACGTCCGCATATTATCATCATTAACAGGTGTGTCATTTTCAAAATCGCGAATTACTTGCATAATTTCAGATGATTTCACATGATTTCGGACTGATTTCAAAATGATTCCATGCCAGAGTGGCGCCATGATTTCGGGAGTGAGTAGCCCCTCGGCTCGGACACAGCAGTTATATGTAATGGCTTAATTCAGAAGCTGCCTATAATTGAAAAAGAGTTATACTCCACTCGAATATTATTAGTGAAGTGGTAATTCGAGTCAGAGGGCCAATTGGAGTGTTTGATATGTTTATAATTCATGTAACCAGAGGCTAGAGAGTGTTTATAGTCAATTATATTACGAGGTTAATCACTCATGAAAAAATTCAACAGAAAATCTAACGAATTCGCTAGAAAATTCTATTGGAATTCTATAGGAATTCTATAGGAATTCTATGGCGTTTCTATAGGATTTTTATTGGAATTATATTGAAAAATTCTACTTGTTTGTTGCGCTGATTCTATTCCATATTGATAGGAAAAAGTCAGTATATTTTGTTCGAATTTTTCTCTTGAGATTTTTTCTATTAGATTTATTAGGCACAAATAGTCTGTTTTTCAGCTGGATTTTGTTTTGTTTTATATTACAGAATCCGAGTGTAAAAAAATTAGAAAATTGATGCCCAAGCATTCTTATAGAAAAAATCTCGTGAGAAAAATTCAAACAGAAATTCGAAATCTATTGACTTTATCTTATCGAATATCCAATAGAATCAACGCAACAAACTGAATTTTTCAATAGAATTCCAATAGAAATCCTACAGAAACCCCATAGAATTCCTATAGGCTTCCAATAGATTTTCCTAATGAATCGAGATACGCGGCAGCGTATCGGCCAAGAAAAGTTTTGACCGACTGAGCAAAACATCAGGCCGCGTATCTATACACGTCAGAACTTCTCTCTCCACTACCTCTAAATGGTTTACATTCGGTATAATGAAAACGGGACGACAAATCGGGAAAGTGTCGTTAGTTACACTATATAAGTCCCCTATGAACTTTTCAACGGTGTAACTATGGTATTTTTTGGATTAACAGTAAAAAAGATACGCGCATAGCAACGGGTTGATATTCACATTCTCGCGATTCACAATATAAAGTCGGAGAATCAAGTTGTAACGTTGGCAGCGCCGGTGCAACTGAGCCTCATTCCAACGTTGAAGTGTTGCCACCAGTGCATTTGAATGTGGGTTGTGATGTTGTTATGGAGAACCACGGAAAATGTTCTTCTTCACGTTAAATCACTTATTAGAATGAAACGGGAAATCGACTCGGTTTTCTATTTTGTTTTCTCTCGTCGAAAATTCGAATTTCATCCCGCCATATCTATATTCATATGCCGACCTCGGACATAAAGCTAGTTTATACATTGTTTGTGAGGTTATCGGTTTATGTTTGGAATGTGACAAAAGGGAGATGTTTCGAAAATATTGTGTGATCAAGTATTTCGTGAATAGTTAAATTCGAAAAGAAAATATTTATTTTTCTCCGAGTGTACAGAAAATGTTTTCATTCCGTGGAAAAAAATTCACTAAATTAAGTGACAGTGAAATGCGAATAATTTTGTGATTATTTAGGAAAAATTAGTAGGAGACGGTGGGATTAAATGGACACTTTCAACCCTTTCCAAAATGATGATGTCTAATTGAAGTGCTGATGATATAGATTTTTTTTTAAAAATTAAAGTACAGTCAGCCCCATTGTAATAAGCTTAGACTGAGCTCAATCGTTAAATTTGTTCCTTGCGGTTATAAATATTGAAATAAGAAGTCAGAAGAGTCCATTCCATCTAATGTTTCCCTAATATTTTTAAAAACAAAAAAAAGAACAAAAAGAGATGTTTTCAAAAAGAATTCTTTGTGAACATTTTGTTCGACTATTCGAACTGTAAGGGAATTAGTCCATCTCCCCACGAAATATAATCCATATAGGAATCATCAGAGCAAAAATTGAATGAGGAACCAAATCAAGTCAGAAAATTATTAATAGATGATTAAAATTTGAAATTCGGTGGAGAGAATAAATCTGGAGTAGAACTGTTTATTTCCCTTCAATTGTTGATTCAAAAAATGTTCTATCTTATGGAAAATGAATTAGTTAAATTGAATCGAAAAGAACAAATTTCACCGGATGTAAAAACAGTCCTTGCTTATTTTGAAAAAAATAATGAAATCTGCCTAAAAACACAAAAACAAATGTTTTTGTAAAAAAACTGGGCCAAGAAAAAGTTTTGTTTGATTCTAACTGGGAAGTCGAAGTTTTTGAAAAATACATAGAAATTAAAAAGGAAGCCAAGTTAGGAAATTTGAATGAATGGTGATAGTGCACATTCAGGTTTCTATAATAAAAATAGTTCTCAATGGAATAAGTATTCTAAAAAAATTCTCCATGAAATAAAAAATCAGTAGGAGCAGGACCAACGTTCTTGGTGCGGAGTTTTTCAATTCACTGTCTGTATCAATCGATTCCTCCATCCTTTGATCCGCGCCAAGGACATTGGTCCTGCTCCTACTGATTTTTTATTTCATGGAGATTTTTTTTAGAATACTTATTCCATTGAGAACTGTTTTTATTATGGAAACCTGATTGTGCACTATCACCATTAATTCAAAATTCCTAACTTGGCTTCCTTTTTTATTTCTATGTATTTTTCAAAAACTTCGACTTCCCAGTAGGAATCAAACAAAACTTTTTCTTGGCCCAGTTTTTAGAAAAAAACATTTATTTTTGTGTTTTTATTTTTTTTTACGTGAAGTAATACTGCGTTTCATTGTGTCTAAATCTCCATTCGGTCGCCACGCCTACTTTTTGATCATCTAAAACAATTCCTTATGCAAATTGTATTTCTACTGCGATTGGTCATATTATGAATTATTAGATATAACTGTTCATTTATTTTATTCTTGTCGATTATTATACAAATTTTCACATGACTAGAGGTGTAAAAGTGAGTGGAAGTGGAAAAATAGGCGGATGAGGGTCGTGATTTGGCGAGGTGAGTTCATTGTCAGTTCGGAATGATGGCGTGCCACACTATCACGTCACGCTATCCCACTTGAACCAATGAGTTTCTACTTTCTAAAAAAAAAATACCGAGACGATCGAGTTAAAATTAAGTTTGGGGAGAATCGGAAAGTTTGGGTTTAGACCCCTTTCACCACTCTCATTCACCACGTGATTTCGTGAGTTGGAACGCAGTTAAAGTCTTTTCGTGATTCGTTTTAGGTTATCCTACATCGAGTTGAGGTTACTGCAATTGACCTTTTCACGCTTGAGTTGCATCAACTGCTGAACAGCTTTGACGTAACAAAAGGAAAAATAAATTCGGTTTCAAGAAACTAGAGTTAGAGAAGCAGATGCTCTCATTGATATGACTGCAAAATTTTCATATAAAACTGGAGAAATTATTGAAGATATCTTATGATGCAGGAATTCTTGATTGAAACCAAATTTTACAAGGATCTATGCATCGAAAAAATTCTTTCTTCCATTCTATCAAACCCTATTGCGATCAAATATAGAAAATCGTCAGATGGGTCAGTTTTGTATATTTTTTGTTTATACCAAGGAAGAATTTGAGCACGAAAACACAAGATTTATGACAAAAATATAGAGAGAACAAGCAGGGGGTAGTGAGTATATGACAGCGCGCCATATAACAATGAGCATGATAACGAATTATATGTCAGTCTCGTTCTCGGGATTACAATCCTGATATTTACTGGTAGTACCGCTGTTTATGCAGGTTGAATCACAAGTTTAGAGAGCAATTCGAAAAAATGGGCCATGAGGGTCTGCTGGCGCCCCCACAGATCTGTCGTTTTCATAACGTTTTTTGTGCTCGAAAGGGACACATCACAGAGAGTTATTTTATTCATTCAAAATTGATTTATCATCAACTTTTTTGTCATACAATGTGAGTAAATATTAAAACAACAAAAGGAGATTTCCCAAAAGGAGAAATCCTACGTGAAATAATGAAGCTGGAGGAATTTTTGCACTACGAGTGCGATGTAACCTCAAAAGGTAAATTAATTCTTCAAGTTGAAAAACTACTTTTGCAATTTTTATTGTTTACGTCTGCGTGTACTCGAGATGAAAGAGTCACGTTTGCACGTCTTGGCTGGTTACTATTGCACGAAGGAGGCAATGACAACCAGTGCGTTGGTGAATACATGGCTAAACCAATGACAATGTGGCTAACGCCAAAGGTTAACGCCAGCTGAAATCAGCAATATCATTCAAAAAATGAAACGAACAAGAATGTTTGTAATACCATCGTGTTTTTTGATGATCTTATTCAATTAGTTTATGTGTATAAACTGCATAATAATAATTTGTTGACTGGTGACGATTGTACGAAGGAGGCAATGACAACCATTGCATTGAAAAGTTGTTGATTACGTTCCAGAGAAGACAAATTGGTCTCACCCACACATTTATCAGATTTTTCCCGATTTCTCAGATGAGAATAACCATGAAATGTCGTGAAAAATTCTCACAACCGTATCAAAGTGTTAGAATATTTTGAAGCTTTGGAAGTTTCCAATCTATGGGAATTAAACCCTGACACTGGGATCTGCAATCAGAGAGACAAGAAGCATCCCTAGATGTAATCGAGGATTTTTCAATGGGTGAAACGATAATTCCAATTAAATCAAGTTGGCTTTCATCCAGACCTATCATCCAGATGGTATAATAGGTAAATGAAATACAACCAACTTTTGTTTGCATTTAATATAAATAATCGCATACAGTGTGTAACGAGATTTTCTCGTTATGGTAAACTGTTTTACCAACGCGAAAAAACCATGAGTCAAGGATGGTTATAGTAAGGGCAAGAGTAAGGAGCGACATCTCACGCCAGCTGAAGAAGCTGAGCGCGAGATGAGAGTGACACCGAACGGCGGATAAAGTGAACGGTGCGTGAGGTGAATAGACCAATCAAATAATGCCAAGAGGCGTGGGTTGCGTGAAACCATGCTTCTGAACATTATAAAGAGGCTGTCGATACCCTGTCGCCTTATTTAGAAAGCCGCCCAGCTGTGTTTGGGGAAACAGGGCCAACGTACTGGCCTTCCAACTGGGCGATTCTAGAGGCGCTATCGACGTAGACTAGGGACCAACGGCTAGGTGAGAGGACTAGCGCCGTCGAGCTGATTGGTGGTGGTGGGGTAACGGATGACCCACCGCCGCTGAGATGTTCAGACTAGGGGGAGAAGGCCCTAGTAGAGTTCGGGACAGTCGGTGACAGGCACTTGAGCCGAGCGGATGAAAATCGTCCGGCCCTCGACGATGGTTGTAAGTGGCATTAATCCGTTATGAATTATGGGGGTCCGTTGTGATGACAAGATCCAAAACAGCGAGAGGATGGGACGCTTCGGCGTCCCAAACAGAATGATCGGATTACTTTAAGGACGTGGGATATTTTAGTTCCATGCTCTCAGGGATCCATCACTTTGGACGAAAGAAGTGGTGTTGGCGTGGACCCGTGGGCCGGGAGTTAGGCCGACTCCTGGAGGCCCGATGGCACGTGCCCCCACGACGAGTAATCTGGATGTTGACCCGCGATGATAGTGCTTTACCGAGCATTGAGGGTAAGTTGGGGTGGGCACAGATGGGTGAGAATAAGTCTCCGGATACCTTTGTCGCATGTGCCTCTCAATGTTCGGCGCTCCGAGGAGTGAGAAGGATTCGCAGGTAATGATCGACCTCTCCAGAGTTGAGCCGCTCTGGAGAGGAAAGGAATACGTCAAGGGGAATGGAAATATCCTCGGCGAAAGATACATGGAGGAATGGCTCCTGGAAGATACGCTTTATCGAGATCTCTCGGCTGAAAAGACGAAGATCGATCGAGTGAATTACTCCTAGTATGGTGGACCTCGCCCAGTCTACCGTGTTACGCTGATGCTGGCTCGGCATATTTAGTCCCGCCACGAGAAGTCCTCAGGGTGGACGAGTTATCCTTTGAGGCCGGTTTACCGTTGGATTCTCCGTGAAAATTCAGTTGGCGCCCAACAATTGAGCGATAGAGAAGATGCCAAACTAGTTTGGGAGGTTTGCTGGTAAAGCACCGGCAAAAATCCCGTACAAGTGTTGCATATTTACTATTAAAAATGTGCTTCCAACACCCATACAAATTTATTTGTATGTGTAAATAATAAAGAGTTTCATTAAAAAAAAAACGAAAATGACGAATTGACAATTAATATCTCATGAGATAAAATCAGATTCAGTGAATCATTATTAAAAAAAAAGAAATTAGTAAATGGAAAAAAATCTACTATTGTCAATTAACTTCAGGAAAAATGATATCATTCATAAATAAACTGATTATCGTGGTTTATGACTTGTCAATTTTGAGACAACTCCTCACGATGGTTGTGAAGGAGGATGTCAATCTGTTAATAGGCACTTGGATGCTTCTAACACAAATTCATTTCGAATTTCTGCATTCTTTCAGTCAGGAAGATGCTTATAGCGTTTGATATAACTGAATAATCAGTGAATTAAACAAAAAATTGGGATGATAATTCCACTCCATGTTGTGGTTTACCGTCTTATACGTAACAATACATTCCTCACAAAGCCAATGTGCAGTTTTTTCATCTGAATGAGCATATCACAAGTATCTCTCTAACTTCCAAACGGAAAATATGTCAGATAGCTGCTCTTTAAATTTGAATAACTTTTCAGAAAATTACTTGACCTTGAGATTATGTCAAAAGTTGCAATTTTCTCTTTTTGCATAAATCAATTATCAATTGAATCTTCATAATTTGTAATTTTTATTTATATACATATATTTATATGTATATCCCAGTTACCCAGTATATACATATGAAAAAAACTGGGTCTTTTCCTTGAAATTCTACGTTTTTAATTCAAACGTTTCTCAAAATGCAACCAGTCAAATAGAACTCTTTTTACCTTGTGCGAATTATCTTGCAGTAAGCGGAATCCTTGATTCTTATGGCTTTACTGGCCTCTAATCAATTATTTTCATTTTTCGAATCCTTAACGATTCTCCATAGATTGAAAGATCCATTTCTACCGAGCGTGAATACTTTTGTATAATACGATACGTGCGTGCATATAATTGTTTTCTGATCCTATTTGAATTCCTATATATAGAATTTTGATATATTCGAAAATCCTCAACTCAGAATTTTTTTTCCAATTTTTTGAAGAGAGATACTAAGTTTATTGCAATCTCTCTTCCTCCCATTAGAGATAACCAAATCTCTGGACTTTCTATACAGAAACCCTTGTTGTCATTCAATGAACCTCATAAATCTACAACTTCTTGAATAATAAGCAGTTGAATAAATATCGGTTTTCAGAAGCCTGATATTAACATTGATGTTACAGAATAGTTTATAGTAAATAGTCTACAGGACTATTAGACAGTCGGCCCATTTTTCCAATGAAATTGAAGGTATATCTAGCCTTATTCACAAAATTACGTTTTGGTCGCAAGAGTCGACGGTTCTGTGATATTCTTCGATGGACCTTCTCGTGTCACTATTCTATTAATCATGGCATTAAAAGTTTGATACACATTCTCTATTACCTTTTTATCTTTTGCAATGCTTATTGCCTATAAATTCCATTCTCTGTTCAGTTTATCATCAAGAGATTCTTACAAATGTATTTCTGCACGCTTATTGATTATAATTGTGACAATGATAATGATCAGAACAGTGATAATAATTCGGCAATTATATCTAAATAATTGATTTAGAGAATGAAAATGTTTATAAAACAAAAAGTTCAAAAATATCAATCTCTGAACATCTACCAGTAAATATCAGGATTGTAATCCCGAGAACGAGACTGATATATAATTGTAAATCAAACAAACTTATCTATAAGTGAAGTTCGATTGTAATTATATGAAGTCTCGTTCGAAGGGATTACAACCCGCCCTAAGATGAATATCTTCTCTACCCACCCGAGGCGATATTTTTTCCCTTTTTTGTTTTTTATTTTCTTTGGCTGTAAAAATTATGAAAACGACAGATCTGTGGGCGCGCCATCAGATCCTCATGGCGCATTTTTTCGAATTGCTCTCTAAACTTGTGACTCAACCTGCATAAACAGCGGTACTATCAGTAAATATCAGGATACAATCCCTTCGAACGAGACTTCATATAATTACAATCAAACTTCACTTACAGGTAAGTTCGTTTGATTTACAATAATGTCTTTTTTTTTGCTATCAATACATTGATGGCGTCCTAGTAGAAATTCTGACCGACAGGGCGACATTCGGTGGGCCCGCGCGCCCGGACACTTGGTCTCGTATATTGGGCGCGCTAGCGCGGATGTTCCGCCATTAGCCATGCGTATGCTGTACGAGAGTCGCACCTGTAAAGTTCGGGTGATGGCGCAAAAGGTTTGCAACACTAACTAGCAGCAAAAATTTCAAAATTTTACTGCCACTTCCATGGGTACTATAAAATTCCAATGTTTCGAATACTTCGTATGAACGGGTAGGGTAAACTGCAATGGACAGATGGATAACTAAGAAAACCGCCCAGTAGATGGACGTTTGTTTTTTAGCAATTGAAAAAAAAAATCACCGAAAAAAATCGCCATTCAGAGGTTATGAATTACAACAGTTAATAAAAATTTAAAGTAACAATTCACATTTCAGCATTTTTTTGCGTAATTTCCTATCCAAAAGTAACTCGTTCATCTATAGGGCAGTGTCCATCTACTGGGTAGTTTACCCTATACATATTTTGTGTTCAAATTTCAAGTTGATATCTCGATTTTTGCACAAGCTCTGCCCAAACTTTGTATGAACGGCTACATATCGACACCTTAATAACAGACGAGCGTATCTACATAGGGAATTCATAGAACTTACGCTTGACTGTTATTAAAGTGTCAATATTTTTTGATTGATTTAGATAGAAGGCAACGAAACAAATATTTTGAAAATAACAAAATCGAAATTGCTTCACCAGTTTTGAAGATATTTACAGAAAACGATTTGAAAACGAATCGCTTTGTCTAAAAAACTATTAGATCGATCGGACTGAAATTTTGCGCAGAGTTGGTGCTCATAGAGACCTATAATCTGACAAAATTTCACATTTTTTAGAATTACTTTAGTCACTTAATTACTCAATTTTCTGAAAATTGATCATTGGGAAGATGGCGGTGAATATGTTTACATACAGACATGGTCGCCAAACTTCGTATTTTTACATTTCAGACCATTCCACATAATTTCCAATCAAAATTAGAGAATGTGAAGATTGGACATTTACAATGGTTCCATTCGGAAGCAAAAAGTATTTGAGGGTGCAGTAATTTAAAAAATTTTAGTAAAAAAGTAGTTTTTTTTTCTATTTACTCAAGATATTTTGGTCCCACCTCGTCCTCCTAAATACGTACTCAATCTATTGTTTTCCCTCGTCCGGCGAATGCGGTACAGGGGTTGGGCGTGGGAAGGGAACAAATCGTAAAGATCCGAAAGAGGATACGAGAAAAATAAAAATAAAAAAATATTAAGGAATGACCATTTATGTTGTACTTACGTGATTCTGTTCAGCCAGAAACAATCGCATGCATAATTTATCATGCACGGAGCGGTATTGGCCTCAAACCGAGCGATATTAGCCACACTGGCTGAGCGGTGTTGGCGACATCACCCGAATTTCCAAGAAAATTCGCTAATTATGAATTAAAAGATGAAAAAAGTGAATTTCCGTGTCAAATGATGTGAAAAAGAATTACAAAGCACGATTGATCGTAATTTTATGTGATGATAATGCTATTATCATAGCGAAAAAACTTGCGTACTGGTCCAGAGAAATCACATCGTAAGGCATTGAAAATAATGGGGTACTATTGTTGTCATTTAAAGGGGTGAAAAAACTAGAATGTTCGCAAGAATTACATACTGATAGTAGAGTTCTCAGATTGAATGAGAGACAGTGTGGTAAAAATAATCGGTTGTGGAGAAAATCAGGTGAGTGATATTGCCCGTTGAGCGGTACAGCACGCACGAAAAAATTTAATAGAAAAACCTATCGAATTCGTTAGACAATTCTATTGAATTTCTATTAAACTTTCTATG
Organism: Diachasma alloeum; assembly: GCF_001412515.2. Lineage (NCBI taxonomy): Eukaryota > Metazoa > Arthropoda > Insecta > Hymenoptera > Braconidae > Diachasma > Diachasma alloeum. The sequence goes on from NW_021680350.1 coordinate 255,198, forward strand.
AGTTTTTGGCTGATTCTATTGACATGTTCAATAGAAAACATTCAATAGAAAAAGTCAACAGAATTCGATTTTTCTATATAACTTATCCTTTTCATATATTTTCTATAGAATTTGCTCAAAATTTTCTAAGCTTTTTTCATTCTATTTTTCTTTTTTTTCTCATCAAGAAAATTAAATGAAAAAACTTAGAAAATTTGAGCCGAGGAAATTCTATAGAAAATATCTCAATAGAATAAGTAATATAGAAAAATTGAATTTTATTGACTTTTTCCACTAAATATTTTCTATTGAGCATTTCAATAGAATCGGCCAAAAACTAATTGAACAGTTCAATAGAAATTCAATAGAATTTTCTAACGAATTCGATAGGTTTTTCTATTTAATTTTTTCGTCCGTGAGGCATCGCCTCCCCTACGCAAAAACTCCGAGTAGAAGATTGCACTCCCACGGGTGAGTCAGTAACATATGAAACAATTTCAAAATCAAAATTCAGAGAGTCTCCCAAACCTGGACAGAATGTCGAACGGCAACTGTACAACTGCACCTTTTACAAGCCTACAGACGAGCGACTCAACCAAATACGTGTCTACCTGTACCACTGCACCTTTTACATCTCTACCAAGCGACACCCACACCCAAACGATTTGAATATTTACAACTCGTACAGTTGCCACCTGGACAGAATGTCGAACAACCTTGAGCATTGTTCAAAAAATTAATTCAAAGTTATATAATTCTTGATCAAACAACAAATATTTTCTTGATCAAACAACAAACAGCAATTTTTTTTCTCCATTCTCCTCATTTCAAACTGATTATTTATGATGATGAGGACAATAAGCGAAGGGGAAACTGGAAAGAGGGAATTAATGACAAGACCTAGCAGCTCCATAGATCTCAATGGTAATGATGCGGCTCGTTGAAGTTGGAATAGAGGGGATTGAGGGTGAGGGGAGTGGGAAAATCAACGATTGCCAAGTCGAGCAAACCTTATAAACGTCACCGCACTCCCATAAACCTATGATGCACGACCATCTCCATGGTGGAGAAAGCTGGAAGTTGCGTTAAAATTTTCAACCCTCTTATGAGGCACAGGGACTACAATTTCTTTCCCTTCCATTCTTAACTTTATTCTAGTGTTGTTTCAATTGAGCTCCAACTGAGTTCTCTTCATGACTGCATTCATGGAATTGTTTTTTCACGTTATTGTCTTCGGAATTATTTGAAATTACCGGAGTGTAAAATTAATTCATACGTATAAATTTATTCATTATTAGATTACGATGATCATACATTTAATATTTTCAAAAAGGGTCTAGCCGGATAAGCATGGGGAATCTGCCCCCACCGAATTTCAATGCGATACTTTTCTCGCATATTCATCACATAACCTAACAATTTTGTACAAAATATCAGATCATTATATTGATTGCTTGAATTTTAATGCTGAAAAAACTTTTTTTTTCAATTTTATTTTTTCTTGCCTACTTAAAAGACAACTGAAAGTCTGAAAAAATTCTCAAGAAAGAAAAACTTCTTAGAATTGGAGAAAAAAATTTAGTTTTATTTTTTATTCCTAAATTATAGTTCTAATTGGCTCTTCTTTTTTTTTTAAATCATTCTTATAAGTCATGATTTTTCTACTACTTTGACAAAAATTGACGTGATGCCAGCTTCAATTCCCTACCTTTTGATTGAAAAAAAGTTTCAAAATTCCACCTATCAAAGATTTAGAATAAATGAAACATATTCAGAAAAGATGAAATCAATGAATTTTTGCATTTTTCACTGGAAATCCCTTCATGAATCAACTCTACGGGTCTGTTACTTGATCATTATGTCCAGCTTACTATTGTGACATATGTATTATACTTCTGTAAGAGAGCAATCACATGGCAAAATGAAATGTAGGGTATGATGAAACCCTACGCAATGCAATTAGTGAGGGCACATTGGGGAATAAGGAAAATATTTATGATTGTGATTTTCCATTATTTCTTCCCCTGGCGATTGAGGTTCCATGGTACATCCATGTTGTAGCATGGATGTAGCATGGATGTAGCATGGATGTGCATGGATGTCATTTTGAGGCGAAAAATGGACCAAAAATGATTGGAATATAATCAAAAAATTATTTAAATGCTGATAGACAAACAATTGGTCCCAATTAATACCTATTAATAGGTTATTTTGTATAATTAGGAGAAATTATTGATGGTGTGCTGTGTGGTAAAGAAGTTCAGATGGGAGAATGCCGCGAGATGGCGCCAGTGTTAAATTATCGAGTCGGCGGGAAACTGT
>NW_021680350.1:259801-260180 GCF_001412515.2 Diachasma alloeum
ATTTCTGGGCGCAGTTTCAGCTCAATCGGCCCAGTAGTTTTGGAGATACAGCAATTTCTCAAAAATTTTTTTGCTCAATATCTCAAAAACTACATGACGGAATTCAATTTTTTTGATGCCAAAATCTTCCTTGCGACAATATCTGTCGAATCAAATCATAATATTGCTATGAAACCATGGGCAACCGAATAATAATTGGCATTTTTCATTTTTACGAAAAAATCGTTGTAAGCACGATAGCGCCTTGAAAACTCAAGATAGAAAGTTGAAATTTGGTACGACTGTAGTTTTTATGATATTACAGAATGGGATTGTGGATGATCTGAATCGGACAAGTAGTTTAGGAGATATTCAACTTTTTGTGAAAAACCTTAATGCT
>NW_021680350.1:260267-260676 GCF_001412515.2 Diachasma alloeum
AACTTTTTGTGAAAAACTGTAATGCTCATTATCTCCAAAACTACTGGTCCGATTGACTTTTTTTTTTCAAAATATTTGTCATGGTATCTTTTATCAAGATCCATCAAAATATGCATAGCCGCCCATACAAAGTTTTCAAGATATCACCGTTTTTCTAGTTTTGTAAATTAAAATCCAATGTGGGCTCTATAATGAGCGTTAAACATGGACTAAACATCTGAGATTCTGGCTACTATTTTGCATGATCGACCTACATTCATGTATAAAATTTTGTGCCAATCGATTCCGGACATCCTGGCATAGAGTGATTCGTCCGAAACGCTTTTTTTTCTTAAAAATCACAAATTATCATTTTATCAATGTTTTCCATCTCTACATGACTTCAAAAGTCATATAATACAAATCCATG
>NW_021680350.1:263196-263495 GCF_001412515.2 Diachasma alloeum
CCACGATGCATGACTTTTCCGTCGTAACCTTTGCGACGTTTGAGCTTCGTAAAGCATGACTCACTCTCTTCGTTTCTCGTATCTAGCTGGTGTGATCACTGCATTGGTTTCGCTCGTTGGACCATCAGGATGATTCCACTTATCTCTATCATTTGGCCCTTGAGATTATTCCATTCTCTCTTTCCATCTACTTCCCGTCATCACTCGACTTGTCAACCCCTTTCGATCCTTACGATTAATGCATTCGCAACTTTCATTTGACCCTTGTCATAACTCTACGAGTGACCCCCACTGGACCC
>NW_021680350.1:263767-264976 GCF_001412515.2 Diachasma alloeum
GAGGATCCGGTTATGACATTTAACCTCATTATTTGCATGAAATGATATAAAATTGTGAATGAAAATTTCAAGAGAATTTTATAATTTGACAGCCCTAGAAGAAATGAGGCTCAAACGATAAGGGTCAAAAAATGAATGTCAGAAAAAATGAGGGTAAAAGAATTAGCGTCAGAAAAAATAAAGGGTCAAAAATAAGGGTAAAAAAAGCATTAAAAAAAGAAAAATAAAATTTCTACTAGTTATAACTCAAGATCGAATTATCTGATCGTCGCCATTCTTAAACTCGACCAAGATGGGATTGAAACGTCTATTTTAAGCCTTGATTGGATCGATTCGGACAATCACTTTTTGAGTCATCGTCGAAAAACCAAATTTGAAAAGAAAGCTCACACATACATACATACATACATACATACGGACACGCTCTAAAAATATCATATTTGTACATTTCAGACCATATTTAGTGGATCTGCCACAAAAAACTGGAAGGTTTGAACTTGAAGAATACAATGCTTCCATTTGGAAGCAAAAATGGGGTCGAAATTTATAAGTACAGATCGACTCAGAATTCGATTCTGAATCGATCTAAACACACCCCTAGAGACCTTTTTTTGGTGCCGCGTCCGCCATCTTGAGAACGGTTAGTATGAGGGCAAAAAAATGGGGTAAAAATTAATGGGTACAGATCGACTTAGCATTCGATTGTGAATCGATCTATATATACCCCTAGAGACCTTTTTTTGTGACCGCGTCCGCCATTTTGAAAAAAGTATGAGGGTCAAAAAATGGGGTGAAAATTAATGGGTACAGATCGACTCAGGAATCGATTCTGAATCGATCTATATATACCCCTAGAGACCATTTTTTGTGACCTCATCCGCCATCTTGGAAAAGGTTAGTGGGAGGGTAAAAAATGGGGTCAGAATTAATGGGTACAGATCGACTCAGAATGGGATTCTGTACCGATCTAAACACACACCTAGAGACCTTTTTTTGTGACCGCGTCTGCCATCTGGGGAAGGGTTAGCGAGGGTCAAAAAATTGGGTCAAAATTCATGGATTTACATTCCCCATCATACATCAAGAAAATGAAACAAATGGGCCAAAATGGGTCCGTCACCCTTTGAATTTGAAAAATCATCTTTTCAGGCTACCGATAGGTTCAATGTTGGAGATTACACTCTAAAAAAAGCTACTTTTCACCGGTGC
>NW_021680350.1:265733-266037 GCF_001412515.2 Diachasma alloeum
ATGAAACCCATAATTATGGATTTCAAAATTCAACGGAAGAAGCAGAATGGGTTCGTGAGAAATTTCCCGAATTGACATCCCCCTCCTGCCACCCCACGCCCCTTTCGCTCACGAAGAAAATAATGGGGCAGAATGGATTTGTTTGTCATTTCCCGAGTTGACACCTCGCCCCCCCCAAATGAAACCCACAATTATGGATTTCAAAATTCAACAGAAAGGGCAGAATGGGTTCGTGAAAATTTACGCCCCCCCTTCCCCTCATTAAAAAAACATGGGGGCAAAATGTGTTAATTTGTCATTCCCC
>NW_021680350.1:266173-266451 GCF_001412515.2 Diachasma alloeum
CTCATCCCCTTCAAAAAAAAGCATGTAACGTTTTCTGTCACCGTTTTTCGTCGCATAGCTAAGTTCATCGTATGAAGATTATTAATTTATTATGTATAGAATGTAATTTATACATATAATAATATATGTATAGTATATATATATATATATATTATACATTATATACATATATATACAGGGTGCCCCGTAACCGATAACTTTCCTCGGAGGGTAATGTAGAGGATGATTTTTGGAATCGAAAGTTCCCCTTCGGTTTTTGGATCAGGCCATTTTTTTTT
>NW_021680350.1:272311-356312 GCF_001412515.2 Diachasma alloeum
GAGCAATTTCCCGAATTGACTCCCCCCCCTGCCGCTCCCTCTCGCTCAATGAGAAAATGATGGGGCAACACGGGTTTGTTTATCGTTTTCCGACTTGACATCCCTCCTCTCGCTCATTCAGAAAATAAATAACAAATGGGGCGAAATGGGTCTGTGAGCTATTTCCCGCTTGACTCCTCCCCCCCTACCCCCNCATCTCGCGGCATTCTCCCATCTGAACTTCTTTACCACACAGCACACCATCAATAATTTCTCCTAATTATACAAAATAACCTATTAATGGGTATTAATTGGGACCAATTGTTTGTCTATCAGCATTTAAATAATTTTTTGATTATATTCCAATCATTTTTGGCCCATTTTTCGCCTTAAAATGACATCCATGCACATCCATGCTACATCCATGCTACAACATGGATCCTTATTCGCCAGGGTCTCGAATTAGTTAGTTTCAATTGTTCCAGAACTTTGAATTATTCTCGACCAGATGAAACTTTTCGAATTCTTAAGTTCAGCGAAGTGATGCCAGGTGGAGGCACTAATCGGTTCAAACCGCTTCGAGGAACTGCAGGGAATTGCTCCCCTTCGAATGTTATTTGATAACGAAACACACATGGCTAACAGTCTGAGCGAAATAAGTGGACTGCCGACTACACCCATTTACAATCACTGGCTAAGTTTCAAAGCAAAAGTCATGCAGATTTTTGAAAACACAACCTAGTTAATAATAATAATTGTTTCATGACGAAAGTTGGTGTTTTTGTTATTACGATAATGTCTTTATTAATGCTGCAAAACTTATCATGTTGCGATTTTTCCTATACAAAATTCATCAGCAAAAAATTTCCAATTTTGTTCCCCTCTATTCTGTAATGAGAGACTGAGAACACACGCATGACAAAAATTTAAAAACAAGTAGGGATGTGAGTCTATTCGACAGAAGCCATAGCCAAGTGAAGATGCTTCGATTGCGGGGTCAATGACTTTGATTGCATCGTTAATTCGTGAGAAATCGTTAACCAAAATTTTTGATCATAGACTCCTCTGCTAATACACACTCATGCACACACGTGCATACATACGTCTCTCCAAAATTATGTTAGAATAATTCTAGAGATCATGAAACGTGGAGATATCATAATATTTGAAAAATAGATCTAAAAATTGTTTTTAATGATTTTTCTTCAAAAATTTTCATATTTTTAGGAAAAAAGTAAAGTTGCGTTTGAGAGAACAAAAAGGATATATTTCGAGAATAAAAATATTTACAAAAAAATGCAATTGTTTTTTTTATGGCATCGTGAAACATGTCCAACTTCAACATTTTGTAGTGTCAATTTACGTTGCACTATCGCGACCATGCGTCAAACATAGCTTTTAAATTTAAAATTTGAATAATACATAATATTTCAAAAATACTTGTTACCATATTAAAATTATATCGAAAATTCCAGAATGATAGTTTGATATTTTACCAAGGCCGAAGCAGATTTTATGTTGTGCATCAAAATTTTCAACTAAAAACGGGAAAATCGGTTTTTACACATCGCTTATTGCCCTGGAAGTCGATGGATTTAAACAATGTCGTCGTCGTCCTCGATTTTGGGCGCCAAGTAGTACCTGATGTAACCAAAATTACCGATTTTGTACTCGCAGACGAGGGGCATGTCATTGGATATAGAGAGCTGGACTTGAGGACACAGTGGAGTTGCTTTCACAAAACTGGTCAAGTAGCGACAGAAAAAAGAGAGCTTCACTGATTCCACTGCATTTCGATTATCACAGCTTCTTCTCCTTTTGATGCATCTGTTCTCTTTGCAAACTGAACATTGGCTGTAAAAATAAATTACTTAGGACGTGTTTTTCCTGAAATCATTTTTTATCGAATTATTCCTCTAACAATCATAGGAAGAATATTATCTCGGAATTTTTCAGTACAAAATATTATTCGTGACTCATCGCAGCAGGTTTTTTTTTTAATTTCAGGACTACTGGCTTGTAAGCCACTCGGCGAGATAAAAAAATGCAGCCAATTTGATGAAATTTTTAAAGTACATTCTTCGATTCATTCCGTAGCACTGTGCGGAGTTTCAAATTGCTGAATAGAATGGTTCAAATGAAGAAAATGATTTAAAAAAAGGCAATTTAACATGTGTTCTTATATGGCAAATGTTGAAAAATCCACATCATGAGCGTAAAAATGCAGTCAATCCTATTCTAAAAAGAACATACACTTAAGGAATTTATGGCGTTGTCTTGAGAGAAAAAAAATAGTCAAGATCTTGATAATTTTTTGTAAATATACGTTCTTTTTTGTATTAAAAAATCACGTGCAAAATCTCAGATAGCCTAGGAGAAAGACAACAACGGAAATAATTTATAAAGTTGCAATTTATGCATGAGGTTAAATGGGGCATGGATAATTTCAGCGTTTTCCCTACATTATCGACCTGTCGGCAACATGAGATCACTGCTGAAATTATCGATGCCCCATTCAACTGCATGCACAAATAGCAACTTCAGAAATTATTTTCGTTGTTGTCCTTCTCCTAGGCTATCTGAGACTTTGCACGTGATATCTTAATACATAAAAGAACGGATTTACAAAAAATTATCAATATCTTGACTTTTTTTTTCTCTCGAGACAACGCCATAAATTCCTTAAAGTTGATAACTATCGATATCTCGCAAGTCTGTCACGCTTATTCCTCATTGGTTCCAGTCGTCTGAGGCGGTAAATTTAATTCATGATTAATTTAATTTTGACATTTTCAATTATGATTGTTACAATTACAGTCTCGTGTCACAAAACTTTGTCCACATGTGACATATTGATAACTACATCTTCAGCAAGAAAAATTACACCGGTTTAGAACATTTTTTAGCCAAAATTTACAGCAAATCAAAGAGAAATGGAAGAGATTGAAGATGCCGTTTTATGTCAAGCTTGACAATCAATCGAATAAGGCCACTGGTTCTGCACCCATACATTGGGAATTTTTCGATGCAATGTACGACATCCTGAACGATAACCCAAAAACCAAGCCTCTTGCAGTTGCATCATCGCGCAGAGGAGCACAGAACATCGTTCTGCAACATCCTGATGATGACTCCAGAACAGAGAACGTAGATGTTACGACTGATAAAGCTGACTCTATGGTCGAAGATCCGGTGAATGATGCACCCCTTCCAAAGTCAAGGAAAACCAAACTGCAATTGCATCTAGAGAACTCAGCAGCAGAGAGAAAGCACAGGGAAGAAGGAACAAGACAACGTCACCGAGATACAATGAACAGGAACGATAGGGCCCTCGGGATATTGGCGGACTTATCTAATTCTGTCAGATATTTGTGCGATGCAAAAAGGAAGAGGGAGGTATCAGAGTCTGAGGGTGACTGAGGAGGTGGGAATCATTTCAACGTTCGTGTGTAACGAATTACATGTAACTAACTCGAACCTAATATGGAACTTCATTTTAATATTCATTTAGATGTGTACACTTTAACACTTAAATTGGTCGTGGTAATGAATGATTTATTAAATCTTATTAACTGTAGGATTACAATAATAGTACATGAGTAAATATCGCATGTTCTTAGTCCTTCTGACTCTCAAGCTCAACTGACACTGACTCACTCTACGCCACCACTCTTATATACACTCAACCTTCTAGAACATTCCAGACGCTTCATATTTCCATTCGTTCTGTTCTACAACATACGATTTTATTGCTCTCTCATTCTCGAATATTCACAACAAGATGCAGGTACCAAGACGTCTCGAGGAAAATACAAGTGTATTTTATGATCAAGAGAAATTGTCAAAATCTTGTCAAGACTTCCTATATCATTAGTGTTGAAATGTCACTACACACATGTATTGAATGAGTTTATAGAGTGGCTATGATATCTTGTGAGCAAGATAACGCGTAAGTGATCTTATCGACAGAGATCTAGTTATGTAATTCTTTTATTTGTCGATATCTATGCATGGCGCTTCGTCTCTTAGCACCTATACGAGCTGTACATTAATTCAACGTATTCCTATAATAAATACTATTTCTTATTAACTAGACCCCTGTGTTCTAATTTAGTTGATCAGGTTATGGGCCCAGACCATAGGGAAAGTTTTTTTTTATTAAAAAACAATAGTTCGAGTTGGAGGAAACAGCGTTTCCTGGTAAAATTAATTAACAGTTGGAGTCTGGTAAGCGTGGTTTTTGGCGTTCAACAAAATGGATGACAAACACACGCTGGTTCATCGTTTTAACGGTTCAAATTTCAAGTTGTGGAAATTTCCAATTCAAGCGATTTTGAGAGGCAAGAGTGCGATGGAATATGTTGATGGTTCTGAAGAGAAGCCAGAGGAGTCTGCTGCAAAGAAAGAGAAAGATGCTTGGTTGAAGGGTGATGATACAGCGCTTGCTGTTTTGGTTGGAGCTTTGGAGCCAGAGCAAGCACAATTGGTGATGGGATGTGCAACAGCGAAGGAAGTTTGGGATAAACTTGTCACAGTTAATGAGCAGAAGAGTGAGGTGTCTGTCATGAATCTGTACGAGGAATATTTTGCAATGAAAATGGAGGAAGGAGAAACGGTATCAGCATATGTTTCTAAAGTGTCAATGCTGGCAGCTGAAATTGAAAGTTATGGTGAAAAACTTTCAGATAATATTAAGATGGGTAGAATTGTCAGCAGTTTGACTCCACGTTTTCAAAATTTTCGTACAGTTTGGTATATAATATTAAAGAGGGTAGAGATCTTGTAAATTTGTTGGTTCGTTTGAAACGAGAGGAGGATCAGTTGAATTCAGGAGTTAAATCTGATACTACTGAAGGAGCGTTCAATACGAGACATAATTTTCGAGGTCATCGAGGAGGTGGTCATCGAGGAGGTCATTCAGGTGGTCATCAAGGTGGTGGTTATTATGGAGATGGTCGTCAGCAGGGCAACCATCATAAAAAGTCAATTTCTGAGTTGAAGAAAATCACGAAATGTAAGGCATGTAATCATTTTGGTCATTGGGCACGAGAATGTCCAAAAGGTAATGACAATAATGGTGGTTTCATGCATCAATCCAATCAAGCTACTTATGGAGATTATAAGTCAGAGGCAGCTTTTGTAGCTAGTGTTGATAGTATTCAAGCAGCGTCTTATGATGATGTCTGGTTGTCAGATTCAGGGGCAACTGCACATATGACTGGGAGGAAGGATTGGTTTCATGAACTGATAGCAGCAGAGAATGGAACAGTTGAAAAAGCTGGTGGAGATTTGCTTCCAATTAAAGGAGTTGGAGTGGTTTTGATTGAGGCTTATGTTGGTGGCCAATGGGAGCCAAGTCGTTTAGAAAAGGTTCAGTATGTACCTGGTTTGCAGAGAAATTTGTTTTCTGTGGGAGCTGCAACAGAGAGAGGTTATACGATGAATATGGACAGGAGTGTTTGTACTTTGTTGAGTTCAGAAGGCAGAGTTGTTGCTACTGGTGTCAGAGACACACGAAAACAATATAGAATGGTTTTTCGTCCGAGAGTAGAAGAGTCATTAAACTTAGCACAAGTGTCAACACTTCATCAGTGGCATCGTCGTCTAGGTCACGTGGATGTAGCAGCGGTGAAGAGGATGATCCAGACTGGAGCAGTTGGAAGTTTAAAATGTGATGACATGAGCGATTTCTTTTGTGAAGAATGTCAACGTGGAAAGATGACTCGTGTTTCTCATAAATTGATTGCTGAGTCACGAGCAGCTGAGCCAGGAGAGTTCATACATACTGATGTGGCTGGACCAATGCCAACTGAAGCTGTTGGAGGTTTTCGGTGGTATTTATTAATTAAAGATGAAGCTACGAGTTTTCGTTATATTTATTTCTTAAAATCTAAGGCAGAGGTATTTGATAAACTTAGAGATTGTATAAATACTATTGAAGGTGTTACAGGGAGAAACATTAAAGGTTTACGTTCTGACAATGGGACAGAATACACGAATGCAGCTATAAAGAATTATCTCAAACAAAAAGGAATTCAGCATGAGTTGGCAGCACCATATACACCAGAGCAGAATGGTAGAGCAGAGAGGGATAATAGGACAATTGGAGATTCAGCGAGGACTATGCTTTTGGCCAGTGGTTGTCATCGTAGCTTGTGGGCTGAAGCGGTTCGTACGGCTGTTTATTTATTGAATCGTACTATTACAGCAAAGAGTCCAGGGGTAACTCCGTATGAACGTTGGTTTGGTAAAAAGGTAGACTTGAGTCATGTTAAGGTTTTTGGTACTGTTGGTTTTGTTCATGTGGCAAAACAGAAGAGAACAAAATTCGATCCTAGAGCAGAGGAGATGATTTTGGTGGGTTATGAATCTACTTGTAAAAATTATCGTATGTACAACCCAAGTAAACGAGCTGTGATAGTTTCTTGTGATGTTATTTTTAATGAGGAAAGAATGAAAATATCTGGGTCTCGACCTTCGTCAACAGTTTTGCCTAACGCTGATTCAGAAGGAGAGGAAGAGAAGGAAGAGAAAAGTGAAGAACGAGGAATTGATGGAGAAGAGGTAGAAGAGAGAAAGAAGCAAGGGGTAGCTGAAGGTCATAATAGAGGAATAAAAGTTCTTCATATTCCTAAAGTCAATATTACCGCGCCATCAGATCTGATGAGTCCAACTACACCTGTTGAAGATAATATGAAGCAGTATAATCTTCGTAAGACAATTACACCGCCAGATCGATTGAATTATGCTAGTTATATGTGTTTCTCAGCAATAATTNTTGATGGAGAAGAGGTAGAAGAGAGAAAGAAGCAAGGGGTAGCTGAAGGTCATAATAGAGGAATAAAAGTTCTTCATATTCCTAAAGTCAATATTACCGCGCCATCAGATCTGATGAGTCCAACTACACCTGTTGAAGATAATATGAAGCAGTATAATCTTCGTAAGACAATTACACCGCCAGATCGATTGAATTATGCTAGTTATATGTGTTTCTCAGCAATAATTGGTGAGCCACAGAGTTATGAAGAGGCAATAGCATCTCCAGAGTCTCATCTTTGGAAAATGGCGATGTGTGAAGAGTTTCAGTCTTTGGAGAATAATAATACGTGGGAGCTTGTTCGTCGACCAATAGGAAGGAATGTCATCAGTTGTAAGTGGGTGTTTCGTATCAAGTCGTCTCCGGAGAGTAAGGAGAAAAGGTACAAGGCCAGGTTGGTGATTAGGGGGTTTTCCCAACAGCCGGGAATCGACTTCGAGGAAACATTTGCACCAGTGGTGAGATATGACACTGTGCGAGCAGTGTTAGCAGTTGCGGCAGTGAGGGATTTGGAGATTCTTCAATTTGACGTGAAGACAGCTTTTCTTAATGGAGAACTACAAGAGGAAATCTACATGGAACTACCACAAGGGTGTAAGACGAACGAGTCTGGGCTAGTGTGTCGATTGAGGAAGAGTTTATATGGTTTAAAGCAAGCTCCACGAGTGTGGAATGCCAAATTTACTCGATTCTTAAAAGACAATCAATTTATTCAGAGTGATGCTAACGATTGTTTGTTTATTAGAGAGGTTCTCGGTGAGTTGACATATTTGGTACTTTATGTTGATGATGGTTTGTTGTTGTCCAAGCAGAAGGAGACAGTGGAAGCAGTGATGGCTTGTCTACAGGAACATTTTGGTATGACAAGAGGTTCTGGTCGTTATTTTGTTGGATTGGAGATAAGTCGTGATCGAGAGAAAAAAATCATTCATGTGAAGCAACCAGCATATATTAAGAAAATGTTGGAGCGTTTTCACATGCAGGATGCACATGGTATCTCAGTACCAGCTGATCCAGGAGTAGTATTGCAGAAGGCTAATGATGATGATTCAGTGGATTTTCCATATCGAGAGTGTGTTGGGTCGTTGTTTGCTGCTATTGCTACGCGGCTTGATATTACTTATGCTGTTGGTGAGGTGAGTCGTTTTCTGCAGAATCCATCAAAAGAACATGTCAATGCTGTGAAACGTATACTACGTTATCTGAAGGAGTATCCTGAACTTGGATTGGTATATGGTGGTATCTCTTTAGTGGGAGCAAGCTTGAAGCTTCGAGGATACACAGATGCTGATTACGCTAGAGATTTAGATACGCGTAGATCGACTTCAGGGTACGTGTTTATGTTGGCTGGAGGTCCAATAACTTGGCGTAGTCAACGTCAAAAGAGTGTAGCATTGTCAACAACTGAGGCAGAGTATGTGGCAGCTTGTGAAGGAGTGAAAGAAACTGTATGGCTTCGTCGTATCATGAAAGATGTTGGTGAAGGATCTGCAGAGAGTACAACTATTTTTGTGGACAATCAGAGTACTATATNGCAGAGTATGTGGCAGCTTGTGAAGGAGTGAAAGAAACTGTGTGGCTTCGTCGTGTCATGAAAGATGTTGGTGAAGGATCTACAGAGAGTACAACTATTTTTGTGGACAATCAGAGTGCTATAAGTTTGAGTAGGAGTCATGTTTTTCATAAAAAACTCAAACATATTGACATTCGTCGTTGTTATCTGGTTGAGGTTTGTGACAGTGGTGTGGTGTGTCTGAAATATGTAAACACTGTAGACCAGCTGGCAGATATGTTCACAAAGCCACTTACGCGCGATAAATTCAAAGCAAATGTTAAAGGGCTTGGTATGAGTATAAGTGTGTAGTGAGTGGGAGTGTTGGAATGTCACTACACATGTATTGAATGAGTTTATAGAGTGGCTATGATATCTTGTGAGCAAGATAACACGTAAGTGATCTTATCGACAGAGATCTAGTTATGTAATTCTTTTATTTGTCGATATCTATGCATGGCGCTTCGTCTCTTAGCACATATACGAGCTGTACATTAATTCAACGTATTCCTATAATAAATACTATTTCTTATTAACTAGACCCCTGTGTTCTAATTTAGTTGATCAATTAGATAATAATCTAATATCTTCCTTTCATCGTTGCGTCATATCGTTTCCCGCAAACTGATTTTATACTTTAACTGTTTATTATAATTCTGTCGTGAATTGATAATCTAGAATAAGTGCATTTTTTTCCAAGATGTGTTTTTTGGCGAATTCGCTTTCACAAACTGTTGGAAAGAAATTTAGCAAAAAAACGTATTCTCAAAAAAATGCACTTATTCTAATTTACCAATTCACGACAGAATTGAGAAAAAATATTTTGCAGTACGACATTCTGAAGGGAACCACGTTTATTACTAGTTGTTATTGAGAACATGGGTTCAGCATTCGGGAGATGCTGCTACAACTCGTGCCTATTATTAATTATTTGAATATTATTATTTGTTTTTTATTAAACCATAGTAATATCTCACGGGACAGATTCGCAGACTAACAGATTAGAACAAAAAGTCAAAGAGGCCGTGAGAAATACCTGTTAGTGACGTTAAACGATTATTTGAAAAAGTAAGAAGAGAACACGATTATTTTGAGTATCCTGTAATGTTATTCTTCTTTAACTATAAACTTAAATTTTTCAAATCTTTTAGAGGACTTTTTTTTATGTATCCTGAGAATTTTTCTTGCTTTTTTAGTTCACATTGAGACATACCAAGCACAATGATGTGGTAAATGCATTCAGAAAATACGTAACTCAATTATTGGCTCAATTGAACGACACAAAGCGTTAAAACTCAAACTTGTAATATCAATAACAAAAGTATAAGGTGTTAAACCCTGGGGATTTGATGATAGAGTCAAGTTAGTTTGATGTTACCATCCTCCAGATGGTGACATCAAACTCGGACACTGGAGTTTGCAACATTCTACAACGAAATTGCGTCAAATTATATTTCATTCAATTACTCAGTATCTTACTTGCATATCCACCTGGTACCTCAAAGCAAGCCTGGAGATTAGCATTTTCTATGCAGCCCTGGACCACGAACTCCTGAAGTTCGACTACCTGTCATCAGTCTTAACAGAATTAAGGAGAACCTGTGAGAAATCTTTCAAGAGCAAGCACGCTAGCTTCGTCTCAAAATCGTTGAGGGTTGAAGATCCAAACATGGATCAGGAATTTTGAAATTTCTGGAATTTTGATGATCTCCAAAAGAGTCTAGCTTGACACTTCAGAGGTACATGTCGAAAACGTTTTGGCCCCCAGCTGCCAGGAACTCATCACTGGATTGAAGAGCTAAACAGGAGAATTGCACAAGTCTTAGGGACGTGAATGTCTTGAAGTTTCTGTAACGAGTGAGGTCGAAGCCCTAGCAGTTCCATTCAACGAAGCTGACACTATGAATTTCCTGTTGTGACTGAATAATAGGTGAGAGATGGAGGAAGTGTGTTCTGAGAAGGTAACTGTGCAGAATCCACTCAGAGTATTCCAGAGTTTCACTTTCCCATCGTCTCTTCCAGTCATTATGTACTGCCCATCAGGACTGTATGCTAACGAGTTTATGGAGTTGCTGTGGCCCTGTTGCTTCATGGCGTAGGTCTCACTCTTCCACTCCCAGACGAGGAGCTGTCCCTGTTTGGCACAGCCCAGGGCGATCCAGTCACCTATAGAGTTCAGGGCTAATGTCGATATGCACTGGTTGGAGATGGTGAAGGAGTGAATCATGTTGACTTCTGGCATCTCGTGAAGATAGAAGGAGCAACTGCTGAAGCCAGTAACGAGGATTCTATTGTCTGGGTGGTATACAGCTGCTATTATTGCTATTAATTGCTGATCTGTCGGATTCCCTGGGGTCGTCTGCTAGGTAGTGTCTTGCTAGCCTTTTATAGATCATTTTCTTTATTTTGTCTATTTCGTTGGTGCTGGCGGTGGAATCGTCTTCATCGTCTTCTTGGGATTCAGTTGAGTGTACCGTGCTTTTTCGTTGTTTATCGGTTTTTTCTATGGCTTTCTCCAGGTCCACGTCGTCCTCACTGTTACTATCTTCTCTTTGTTTTTTTTGTTTGACTGGGGGCTCGTAGCAGTGTTTGAACTTTGCAAATTTTCGAGACTGTAGAGCATTGTGGTGGTATCCTTAGAGCCTACTGCGAGGATCTTGGAGTCGAAGGACCAGCAGAGGGTTGTGGTGTCATCCACTGGACCGGAGAATACTCGCCCCATTACGAAGACGTTCAAGTCACCGGTGTTGAGACATGGGGTTTGAAGATGAATAGTAGAAGAGAAAGAGAGTTATCAAGTTATCAAGAGTGATAAGGACTACCCCAAGACATTGGAGCTCAGAATCGCAGCTCATAGCCCTGAAGATGCAGACTGCAATGTTTGCGAAACGTCGGCGCAACGCTGAATCCAAACGCGGCATCCATCCGGAAGCCAAAGATGTCAAGAAAGTTATCAGTTTGATGAATTTGATAGGGGGAAAGAAATGTTGATAATTCATTGAATTTTTGATGGGATGGAATAATTGTTTTTCACGAACAAAGCAATTTATTTCTCTTTGTAATAAGTTTAGACTGAACTCATTGAATGAATTTGTCCCTCAATAATTGAAAAATATAAATATTAAATATTAATTAATATTCCTAATATCAAATGAATATTTTAAAGAAATGGAAGTGTTTTGAAGGAAACTTCGTGAAATAATTTTGCCAATTACCTCTATTTTCCTTGCAAACTGCAAAGTATTTTCCATCAGGTGAGAATCTAACACACTTTATGGGCCTTTCAAACCTGTATTTGTAGATGCTTATTTTACTGATCATGCTGATGATGTGGGCTTCACCCTCTTCGTTAATTGCAATGAATATATTGCCATTTGGGCAGAGGTCTCTCAGATTTTGAAATTCCAAAGTAGTTCGTAGGTCCATAGATCGAATTGTGGACCTCTTGGAGATTTACATAGACTCTGAGCCTTCGATGGCTAGATAAATAAGTCCCTTTTTTCGCATTAATGGAGTTTCGTTCTAAAGATACTTATCAAACACCGCTAGATAACAGCATTGGGTCATGAAGAAACTGAGGAAGCTCTCAACTGTTCAAAAGTTTAGGGATATTGAAAAGGTTCATGGACAATTGGTAGCAGTCTGGTGAATGGAAATGATAAAAATTAACTGAATGCTGATTTTATGAAGGATGTTAAGCAGAAGTTCATAGCAGTTATTCGGAAATTGCTGCACACTGTTTATCTTTAACATTAGGAGGTTTGGGACTGGAGAAAGATTGAAGAGACAATGGGTGAGTACGCAAAACACGTTTCATTATTTAAAAAAATGCTAATACTGCATACTTGATATTGAGCGAAAGCTATTCAACGACAATCGAAAGTGGAAAATTGAATCATTACATTTATTATTCTTCATTTTAATGTAATATATAAAATTTCATATTAATCACTCGTTAAATATAGGTATTGATATAGATATTTTCATAGTAGAAAATTCGACAACAGTTGGAATTAAAAAACAATGAAAAATACATGACATAAGAATGTTTGAGATGTCCTTGGACGATAGCTGGCTACCCATACTATTCAACAATATTCCACTGTTTAATATTCTACTTTTCCAAACCTCGATCCTATCTCAATAAAGTGCATCAGCCAAGTTATCACGCAATTCAATTCCACGTTGATGTTCAATTCCAAACTCGGCATCATCAACGTCATCATTTTCCATAATTGTTTGTTCCACGAAATTTAAATGAGCCAAGTGACGATGTCCATCAGCTTCCCACTGGATTACGAAGTCATCGGGGTCCCGCTGACATATGTTATGAAGTACGCAGCAAGCTATTATTGTGGAGTGTATTAAGTCTGTGCGTTTCATATTGACATATTGTAATCTGCGAAATCGCCCATACAACAATGCCCAACAGCGCTCAATCGCTGTCCTGGTCTTGGCATGTCTTGTATTGCACGTCGTTTGCCGTCTTGTCAATTCTTGATGTGCCACGTATGGAGGAATACACCATTGATTGACAGGATATGCTTTGTCACCGAGGATAAATTGGTCCTCGTCAAAATATGAATGATTATTCTCGACGAATTCGGAGTAAATATCTGATTTTCGAAAAATTCGTATGTCACTCACTGAACTCGGGTAACCTGTGTAACAGTCAGTAAATAATAAGTCATGATCACATATTCCCTACAGGGTAATGCCATAGAAGCATTTGTGATTGATATAGGCCTGGGGATCTTTCTGTGGAGCTAATATCGGTACATAAGTCCCATCAATTACTCCGACTACTCCCGAAATAGCAGCAGCTCTGGAAAATCCCCTTTGTATACGTCGACGTCTAGTTTCATCCGGCCAGGTGATAATTTCAGGTGCTAATGTATTGAGGGCCACCACGTTCAGGAATGCAGCATACAATTCCGATTTGCTTATATCGAATCTGTTAGCGACTGATCTAGAAACAGAGGATAGCATGTTATCTTCAGGTAATTATTAATAGTAAAAACAACTACTCATATTATAAATGAATTCCAAAAGGTACCTGTAGCATTCTTGGGTTGCTAAAAGCCATAATACAGCCAACAATTTTCCCTTTTTGTTGTCTGTTTGACGTCCTGTAACTCTGGAACTTGACAATAAAGGTAAAAGTTGCTGGAGAAGCCAATTGAATTGTTTTTTAGACATGCGAAAATCCTCTTTGAATTCGTCTTCGGAACATGACGGTACGGTAATATCTACGAAGCTTTTTATCCTAGTAGGAACCTCCAGGATGGCGCGACTGGTAATATTGGCTCCGGTGTAATCGTCCGCTTCGTCGTCACTTTCTTCCAGACAGTCATTCATCATAAATGAACGATAGGTTTCGGTTGCAATTGTTGCTACACTTGCAGTACACACTTTCTCGAATAGTTCCATTTTATTAATTATTTTGTACAATCTGTAATGCAATGCCATACGTCCAATTATTCCTACTAATTGACAGACACATTCTGAAATTAATGATAAATGTTTAATCAACAATCCAAAAACTTACCAATATAAACCTTATTCAGTCGCGCACTTCAACTCAATGTTATATGTACAATCAACACTATTAATTTTAATAATAAAATATATAACCCCCAAGGTATATTATCCGCAATCACTTGGTTATGTCTGTGACATTAATCGCCCGCTACATTCGGACCGAAACCGGACAATAAATAATACCCACAGGTGAATCGCTTTTCCCAAGTCGAACGCGTTGGGTGTTCGATACTGATGAATAATATGCAACAATCCAAACCGGCCAGGTTAAACACCAACAATGGCCGACAAAACTCAGGTGATTCACTAACCAAACCGAACGATTTTAGGTCAAACACACACCGGGCGACACCTTCACCCTCAATCCGAACAGGGCCCTGGGTGCGTTTCGCAATCGAGATAGTCGCAGTAACAGTACTGCAACCCTATCTAATTTTGCTTGACTGCAGCTACCCCAGATAACCATTTGCTGCCAATGTGGTGGCAAGATGACGCCAACGAAGGAAAATCGTTGCCCTCAATTGCATAAAACCTTACTTACCCAATTTGACCCCAACATGATGGCAAGTATTGGCGCGCTCATCGGTCGCCAAGATGGAAACAATTTGACGGCAACGTTTGCCGCCGCATTGCCGGGAATTTGAATTCAAATTGTCGGTGTATTTGTACGTTGGATTGCTGCCAATTTTAATTCAAATTAGTCACATGCTTGTAGCGTTTGGGGATATCATTTTTATTGGAAATTAATAATAGGCGATTGGAATGATAAATTTGTTATTATGGAATTAATTGCAACTCGCATTTTACAATGAATATAAAAAAAGTTGAATGATGGATATAAACGCAGAGAGATGCGAATAGTACATTAGAGTACAAGGGCACAAATTTCGTTTTCAACGAATGTGAAGTTTACAGGCCGAGCCGACGGCGAGGTCTGTATTCACATTCGTTGAAAACGAAGTTTATGCCCAAGTGGTCTATACAATTTTATGCCACATCGTGCAGAAGTCACGCTGCTTCGCGCAGCGTGCTTCAAACTCGACTTTTGCACGGCGTACCATAAAGTAATGAAAACTGGAAATAGTACGATGCTTCATGAATCCTATTCCCAGGCTTCTTGATCAATAGCCGCTTTCTGGGCTTTTGAAAGTCGACCGCGTTTGGATTGAATGTCTTGCCTAATGTCATCGTTCTGCCCTCTCTGAAAATCCTGATGAGCGCGGTTCCTCAATATCTGTTTCTCAAATTTCAGAGCACACATCATTTTCTCGTAAAAATCCTAATAATTAAAGTTCAAAATGAGGAAGTTGTTCTGGACATTTACCCTTATTGAAATGCAGTTTTACTCGATTCATTTTTTCAGAATTTTTATAAGTTATTAGTGGGGGAATTTTCGTTTCAAGCATTGATAAAGCCGGAAAATATGACAATATGTTCAAAGGTTTTCTGATTCGATATGGATCAAATACTAAGATAAAAATAAGACTATCCGAATAGAATGAGAAAGCCGCCTGTTGAAGTAACTGGAGATATTTCAACGCTCAAAACGATGCAATTCTATTACAATGGGATAATATTCATGTCGGAACAAAATACGAATGTTTTATTACCAGTACAATCCTGCCGTATCGATGGGTGATAGTTGAAATTAATTAAATCGATTAACTATAATGAGGTAATATCGGAGAGCATGAAGAAGAAAATGCCAAAGGAGTTACTGTGTTAGCACGGCAAAATTGGTTCATTCTGACGGACCCGGAAAAATTTACATGCCAGTAAGAGAATTCCTGTATTCCGGTGCAAAATTTCCGGTCCTGGCACATGAATCTTTCCTGATCTGTCATGTTTTTTTTCAAGTATTTGATTGGCTTGGCAACAATTCAGTGGTAGTTTTTCCGCTATCGTTCGAAAACTTACCCCTCAGGCATCGAGTAAAACTTGTCCTTTCCAAGCGAAATTTCTCCTCTGGACCTGTACCTGTCCATGTAATCTCACGGATAAAATTCCCTACAAAACTTCTCTTCACACACCAACCAATGGCATCCCGAAGGTTGCTTCCTCTGAGTCCAACGAAGTATTTCACCTAACACAAACGATACATGTCTTAGTAATGAAACGATGAAACGTTACAGCTGCGGTTTCTACAATTTGCTGAATAAATAACATCATTGAAGTTATTCTGAATCTCTACGGATTTGGGGAAATCTCAAAGAATATTTTTGGTTCGGAATGAATCCAACTGAGATTTTTAAGAATATCCTTAACTAATTTTGTTGTGACTGAAAAACCAATAATCGAAAGAAATTCAAAAATTGACCTATCCTAATTCACTATCACACAAATGAATCATTCTTCAGGCATCAATATCAGCTGTTCGCATTTAAAATGACTTTTATATCGTTAATGAAACTTACAACATTCAAATAGGTTGCATCATTTGTCTCATCCTCAAAACGATTCCACTCCGCTTCTGACCGAATTGGCAAACAATCTGGTCTTACAAGGGGCATCCCTTCAATATCTCCATCACGGCTAGCCAAGATCTTTTCGAGATTCGCTACTTTCTCCTCCAGAGAAGATATTTTTTTCTCCACAGATAATACTTTGCCGTACAATTTTCTGCAATCAAATCATAATCAGTGAGGATCGATAACTGCAAACTATTATGAAAGTAAGGGTTAGCATGGTCTTCCGATCACATGATGAATCCCGAGTGGCATCATGAGGAATGCTGAAAATGATGAAATATTGGCAGATGGTTTCATTTAATAGGAAGGAATGAGTTGAATCTTGAAAAACTGAAGCACTCGGTGAGATCTCAAGATCAATTTGAAAGCACGATTCGATATTGTGATGTTTCTCGTGCTAGCACAGTTGCCGTTAATCAGAATATAATAGCAAGATATAATACTTCTGAGAATGAAAATGAAGATTAATTGGGGAGATGAATTCTGTGAAAAACCTCTCAGTGAATATGACGCGACCTTCAAAACTTTAATTGGATGTGTTGAAATCAGCAGAGCATTCTAAATCGAAGAATAATCCACTGCATTTTCAATATTTTCATCCTTTCAATTTATGTATGTTGATTATTTTCACCCTTCGAATTTCGACGAACTTATATCAATAATTTTATTGCATTCAACCTCAAGTGGCGAAATTCGAAGGGAAAAATAACAATTCCCTAAATACTCCCCAAGCTTCACGTATGAAAAAACTTAATAGAAAAACCTAGCGCTTTCGTTAAGAAATTCTATTGAATTTCTATTGGTGTTCTATAAGAATTCTATTCGAGTACTATTAGAATTCCATTGAAAAACTCTATTTGTGTTTTACGCCGATTCCATAGGAGATTCTGCAACCTTATGGTGCCATTCTGTTAAGAGGAAATTTGATAGAAAAAAATCAATAGATTTTCATTTTTCTATGAAAATCTATTGACTTTTTTCTATCAATTTTTCTCTTAACAAAATGATACCATAAACTTACAAATCTCTTATAGAATCAGCGCAAAAAACAAATAGACTTTTCTAATGGGATTCTAATAGTACTCGAATAGAATTCTTATGGAACACTAACAGAAATTTAATAGAATTTCTTAGCGGAAGCGTTAGGTTTTTCTATTAAATTTTTTCATGCGTGTTTGAAATAAATTAGGTATTTCTCTTAAACTTCCCGGCAAACAAACGATCATGCCAAGTTTTTGAGGAGGACCCCTGGCGAAAGCTTCCGGAATTCAGTACTCTGAAAATGTTGACACTTTAATTTGTTTGCAACAGAGCTACCAGGAATTCTCCAATCGTTTTGAAGCTCTTGGGGTATTAGAAATGAGCTTTTAAACCTAGAAAATATCATGCTTTCGTTTAGTTGGAATTGACCTATTGGGAAGGATACAATAGTGGCTTGTGAAACATTATAATACAAACGTCCAAATAAGTTCTGTCAAACCTAAATTTGGCTTCGCCGTAGCTCCCCTAGGTTTCAACCAAATTCAGGTGCGACAGTACTTTTTTGCACAATTATATATGATTCCCGTTAAAGGGATTAGTTTTATACTTATATGAGTGAGTACCTCATTCCTTCCTTTATTTGGTGAGGATGTTGAAGCAAGATGTCTTTCAAGATGTTATTACTTATATGACCATCGACTTCGCTTTCTTCATCCTCATCCTGTCTTGCTAGCCTCTCTTCTTCCTCAAGATCACGTGGTCGCCTCTCTTCTTCCTCGAGACCACGTGCTCGCCTTTCTTCTTTCTTAAGAACACGTGCTCGCCTCTGTTGTTCCTCAAGATCACGTGCTCGCCTCTCTTCTTCCTCAAGATCATGTGCTCGCCTCTCTTTTTCCTGAACATCACGTGCTTGTCGCTTCTCTGGCTCTCGGTTTTCCTTCTCACGGCCCTCCCTTTTCCTTTCTGCGAATATCTTCATCTGTCTTGTTCTATCTTCTTTCATCTTCTCTTCTATGGCTGTCACTGCATCCAGAACCTCCTCCTCATCGGTTTCAGTGTTGGATGATGCATCGTCCTTCCTTCTGATCTTTTTGTTATCCAGTTGCGATTTGATGTTCTTAAAAAATCCCCTTTTTTGCCCCTTGAATTGTCGTACGAGATCTACATCGTCATTTGCATCAGTGACGCCTGCATGAGCAACTGACTCCACAGTTTTCTGATTCATCCTCAATTGTTTCTTATACACATGCAATTGTTTCAGCTGTGCTTTTCTCTCGTCCTTCTTTTGAGCCTTTATCGCCTCGATCTCAGCATCGTTGGATCCGAAGGGACCGTTGTAACTTATCGGGGATATCGATGGAGACGAAGCGGATTTTGTCGGAGGGGAGTTTATAGTCATACTCGCATTAGGATCTTCATTCTCTGTGTCTGAATCGCCAGAAAGAGGCTGGAGAGGTTGAAAGCCCTTATGACTCGGAGATATGTTCTTTCGATTTAAATTGCTTCGAATCTTTCCGATACAACTGCTGAGACTCCCTGAAGGTGAAGAAAACATGTCTTCCATATAATCAGCCCTTTCCACTTTTTTCTTCGTTTGACTGGTTTTTCCAGCATTCTTACGCTTGCTCATCTAAAAAAAAAAATAACGTAAAATCTGCCTTTCACTGTGATAATTCTTGATTTATCGATTCCCTAAATTCTCTTCGAAGACCACCGCCGAAAATCGTTTGGAGAGATGATTAAGGCGGATTGATTTTGATTAGGTGTCTACAAAGTCGCAGTCGAATCCGGAAACATTGCATTTTCATGTAATAACACCGCCACAATAAAAAAACCTTGAAGAGGTGATTCAGGCAAATTAGGATCAGTTTGCTGTCGATGTGGCCAGAGCGGCATTCGGAAGCATTTCACTGTTACATCAGTCAATAAGATGAGATCTAAATCGTCCAGCAAATTTCTGTACTTATAAACACCAAACTCAGTGGATGGTAAACCTACGTCGTAGAATGATTCAGCTACCATAAATTTTTGAACTAGCAAATAGTGATGATCATTTGCAATGAGGATATTCCTAATAACACAAATGCAACCATCTTGTGTTATACATGTATTATCACGAGCGTCTAGCCGGAATGTGAGTTTGTGATAACATACTTTTTTGTATTGATTATAACCAACTAACGGTGAATTTGGTATAGGACCTAACTTGTGTTGTCGAGATACTGCAATGGGAGGATGAGTTTGACGATGAGAGGGCCTTTTGTGATTAACTCTGCTCGCCTGTTGTTCATTTGTTGCACACATGCATCTTGTTTTCGACAGTATTTTCTAAAAATGGTCATGTTGTTTTCAAATGGAAATGTTGAAATTGAGTCGAGTGGACCAAAATTCTTATAGTCTTCAATCGTATGTAGGTGGCCGTGAATATTATATGAATTATAATTACATACATCCAAAAATGTTGGGACAGTGTTCTACGTAAACTGGCATTGCCGTTTCCGCGAATTGAGTATGTTGAGGAGTAGAGCGTCTGTAAACGAGAACACGCATTGCTGAATGAAGTAGTAGAAAATGGGTATAGGTATCTTCAGCGATAATTCCGGAGAATATAACAATGCCAGTATAGAGAAGGATTTGCCTATTTTCAGTAGCCTTGAATTTTGTGTAGCGTTCAAAACTCTCGGGATGTCTGGAAAAATCGCATGGATATCATTATCTATCTTATGCGAGATCACTCGAAGACGGTTTTCTGCCCTACGTAATTGTTCAACTGACAGTTTCACGGATTTTTTTAACTTTCCACCAATAATAGCCGTTAAGAATTTGTTTACAGCACCAAGAAATGTCAAATGTTGAATGTCGAAGGGAACGTTTGTAACGAGAGGAATGTAATTTTTCAAACAACATTCGCCGTCCTTATGATGCGATCCATCTAAAGCCAGAGCGTACTCTTCATCTGTTCGTGGAAGCCAGGCTACTCCAAGTTACGCTAAGCGTTTCTTCTTTTTTGGATTTTCAGAACAGGCACATCCTACAATCTTACACTTTGAGCAGGGCACTTTTGACCCATGCCTAAAGTGATTCAACATAAATGCTCGAGCGGGAGCATCGGCTCGAAACAACCTCAATGAAATTTTAAGGCGTCTATTATTATAGATAATCCCTCCAGCAGCTGAAACTGCATCGACATCATTCAAAAAGTATTGGAAGAAATCATAAGCGTCAGCTGGCTTTTCTTCTCCCTTATATATTCCAACTACTTCCGGTTTACACTCAGGAATATTAGCTATTATTAGCTGGATCGGCCACATCGTACCCTTCGCTGACTTGTTTAGAGTGACCCCATCTGTGTTGAAGTCAACCAATAAATTATCTGGTATAACGTTGGGATCAACGAGGACGAGCATTGCCTGTAACGCCTGGGTGAAACCCAAGTGTAAGTATTCACCTGGATGAACCACTTTAAATTCGGAACATTTTCGGGGAGTATTCAGTAGTTTCCGAGTTGATTTCGGTAGTGAGGTTTGGAAACAGTGATGGCTCTGAAGAACACGCAGTACAGCATCTCCCTGCACATGATTGACATCAGTCTCTAAATACGCCTGAATAAACTTGACCTTGAAGCTTGTCGGTTGAGGGGCGTTCAGTATAGGAGGTGAGTTAATTTCTGGCGGAATATGCATCTCCATTTCGATGTCGGGAGAACGAGAACGACTGTAAATTGAAACCGTTGCGGAATCATCGTAGTTCCGGCTCATCTCGAATGGAAGCATATTAGCTTCATCACAGCTAGGAATCACGGTGTGAGAGGAGGAATGAGAGCTGCATATTGGATCAGGAGGTTCTGGGAAATGAGGTCTTTGATTGATCTGCCAAGCCGAGGGCTCTAGTCCGTTTCGAATTTCTCTGTCAATATTTTTTCGCCCCCGATCGCCAAGTTCATTCCAAGGTTTTCGTCTTCGTTTAATCTCACGTGCATAGTGGTTTTCTATTGATGGCGAAATACCACGTTTTATACCATGCATATCTGTTCGATGGAATAATTCTGAGGGAAGGATTACGAGTTTCTAAAGAGATAGAATGATACCTAAAAAATTCCAACTTTTGAATTCAACTGAGAGACATTTAGAAAAGATGATTGAATCGACAATGAGGTAAATTGAACTGCGAGCACATGGAAAATACCCTCAGTAAAGTAGATAAGTGAGAAGTGATGAAAATATTTTTTCGGAGATGGTTTACGAGTTCCCCACCTGGACAGTTGTATAACTCCGGAGAACGAACGAAAATAGTGGAATCGGAATCGTAAAATGAGATAAGCGAATAATTCATGTAATGGAAAGATCATTGGCTTTCAATTTTTATGACGGTAAATTCCAATTTAGACGGACCTCAAGATAAGGATTTATTAACTTGTAATAAAAAAAACTATTCGATGATTCAAATATATCACTGAATAATACGGAGAAATACTACCGCCAAGTGACCGAAAACGAACTTTTCGACAGAACTGGTTTATTCAATGCAACTTGAGTTCATTCGGATTGAATGGCTTATTTTGAGTTTTGATCCTTCAATTGTAGGGGAGAGTGGGGCAAAATGGACACTTTCGACTTTTTCTAAATGTTGATGACGTGCTGAATTGTTGATGAAATGGAATAATTTAGTTTTCCATAAAAAGAACAATTCTTGCCCTGTGAGATGAATCTAGACTGAGCTCAATTGATGAATCTGTTTCTGAGTTATGAAAATTTAAAAAAGTCAAAAGTGTTCATTTAATCCTACCCTCCCCTACCGTAAATTGTATGATTTTTTCTCGCATCCCTCATAAAATGAACCACGCCACGTTAATAACTTAATTCAGTGAAAAATAAGTTCGGGCAGAGAATCACAGAACTATTGGATCCATCAATGAAATGGAGAATTTTTCATGGATGACCTTGGAGGTTATTTAGGATGCACTGGTACATAATTTTTTAGTTGAATTCTCAATGGAGGTTGAACGAACACAATGAGCCAACAAACATAAACAATCCGCTCCCTCTGACTCATCAATGCCTACAATACTGATACGTTTCTGATGAAACAGTTAACCAAGAAGCCCTTGGGAATGACTTTTATATTGTTAAATAGTCGTTTTCATTTTCGATCGTTTCCGGGGTTTCTTTATTTTAATCATTTCGTCACTTTAACATTCATCTTTTAGTCATTGCAAATGTAAAACGGCACTTACCTTGGTAATCACAGAGAAACAGGCGAAACTTCGAGATCCATTCCTCTCTGAGAGTTTGACAAGTTTCGTTTTCCCACAATTCGTACTAATTTTTTTTAATAGAATCAACGTTAAAAATTTATTGCACCATCAGTCAACGAAAAGCCGGTGAAATGCGAAAGAAGAAGCCTAGTTTGTTTACACGCCCGTATGCCCAAGCGCCGTCATCCACACACAGCGGTGCGCCCATGTAAGAGACATGCGCATTCCTCCCCAGCGCATGTCGCTGGAGCCGTGGAACATTTAAAAATTACATGTTCGTCCCTTTACATATGAAAAACAATAATTTGTAATAAGAAGAATAGACTTATTGATTGAAATCCTTGATTTTTCACCTAACCGGGAACGTTGAGAAAAAAATGAGATTAAGAACATTATAGTTCAGTTGAGAATTCTTCAGCCATTGAATGAATAATTGTACAATTATTGAATAGAGTACTTCATTACATCTTCCATTATCGGGAATATTAATGGCGAATAAGCTTTCATAAGAATAGTCCATAGGAAGAATAGTTCATAAGAATAGTCAATAGTCCATACTTTGTAATGGAACTCTCCTCCGAATTGTTGGAGGGAAAGATTCCCCTCAAATTACATCATATTTTTTACCATGTGACAAATGGTTAGATTGATAGGGATATATCATCGTACACTTTATTTATTATATTGAATAATGGCGGTTCGGATATTTTCGTTAGTCTTCGTTACTCCGATCGTGGAATTAGTGTCTGCTTTCGTCGTTGGCGCTGAGGGCGAGCTCCGTCGGTAACGATGGGATCTGACTGCGCCTCAGCCGCCACAACCACTTCCCCCTAGTGACCTGAATGGGTAAAGAAGGGAGCGAAACTTTCTTTGGAGTTTTGGTTACTCTGGCGTAAGTCCTTACAAGTGGATCCATGTTTAGAGAACGATGTTCTTCAGGTACAGCGATCAGTGGATTAGGTTGAGGAATGTGCTGCTGCTGCTGCTGTTGTGGTTGCTGCTGCTGCTGCTCAGATGGTTGCTCTGAATCAGTTTTTGCGATGGAGTCTGTCAACGGAGATGGCTTTGTCTTGTCCATTGACTTTGACAATGAAAACTCTGTCATCGACTCGTTTGATGATTTCGAGCGGTTCAGTGTAGGGAGAGTCAAGGGGTTTTTTCACTGCGTCGACTCTGACGAAAACATGGCTGCACTCGTACAAGTCCTTGAGGATGAAAAATCGTGCCTTGGTGTGATGGGCAGTAGTGGTGGGCCTCACTCGTCTCATGTGGTCTCGAAATTTCTCGAGGAAGAAGTTTGGATCAGCAGGTAAGTTTTCAGAGACGAAAAACTCACCAGGAATTCATAGCTCGGTCCCATACAGAAGCTGTGCTGGAGAGGCTTTCAGATCCTCCTTGAAAGCAGTTCTGAGTCCGGGCATGACTGATGGAAGAAGTTCTGGCCATGGAGTTGGGGCATTGCACATGAGAGCTGCTTTCACAGTGCGATGCCAACGCTCAACCATCTCGTTAGCTTGAGGATGATATGGTGTAATGTGTATCTTCTTGGCTCCAAGCATTCTTGCGAGTGCTGAAAAGAGTCTGGACTCAAATTGCGAGCCTTGATCAGTCGTGATGTAGAATAGAGTACCAAACTGGGAAATCCAGTGAGTGAAGAATGCAGTAGCGATGGCCTCAGCTTCAATGTTGGTCAGAGAAACAGCGACAGGCCATCGAGTGAAGCTGTCGATCATGGTGAGGCAGTAACGCAGGCCTTTAACTGGAGGTAGCTCGATAATGTCCAGGTGGACATGTTCGAATCGATTGTCAGGAATACTGATGTGTGCAGGTTCGATGCAGTTGTGTCGCTGGATCTTGCATTTCTGGCAAGGGATGCACTCTCGACACCAGCGTGCTGCGTCACGTTTGATGCCAGGGCAAACGAATTTTTCTCTCAGTTGACGAATTGTCACTCGAGTGCTTGGATGTGCAGGAGAGTGCACGACGTCGAAAGCTTGTCTTCGAAGGCTGCCGGGGATGTATGGATGAATTCGTCCAGTGGATGTGTTGCAGTAGATCGGATGATCTTCAATGATCAATCGTTGGAGTTTGCAGGATGAATTGTCGGAATTGAACAAGCTCTGTAGTTCCTCGTCGGATTCCTGGGCGAGCTGGATGACTTCTGAGCTCAACACCTTGGGTATCTCGATTGTGTTGATGCGTGAGAGTGTGTCAGCAACTACGTTTTCGTCTCCTGTGACGTAGACGATCTCGGTTGTGAATTGTGAGATGTAGTCTAGCTTGTCTAGTTGTCTTGGAGTTGCTTTTTCAGGACGCTGTGAAAAGCGTAGATGAAAGGTCGATGATGGGTCTTGATGACGAAAGGACGACCTTCGAGAATATGCCTGAAGAACTTGACAGCTGCGAAAATTGCGAGAAGTTCTCGATCGTAAGTGCACCATCCTAATTCCGCTGGACTCAGTTTGCGAGAAAAGAAACCGAGGGGCTTCCAGGTGTTATCCTCGAACTGTTCAAGAGCTGCTCCTATGGCAGAACTGGATGCATCAGTTGAGAGTGCGATGGGTGCTGTTGGAGAGAGTAAGCTGACTCTAGTTGCCGAGGCGATCTTCTCCTTGCATCGCTCAAAAGCTGCTTCTGATTCTTTGGTCCAGGGAATATTTCGCTTGTCATTCTTCTTCGAGTCCTTGGTGAAGTCGTTGAGAAGAACTTGGTCATGTGCTGCATGTGGAAGGCATCGTCTGTAGTAGTTGAGCATGCCGATGAATCTGCGAAGCTCAGTGACATTTTCAGGCTTCGGAAACTCGACAATGGCTTGTACTTTGTTCTCAGGTGGACAAAAACCTTGACGACTCAGCTTGTATCCCAGGTAGATTACTTCATCTTTGCCAAATTGGCACATACTGGTGTTGATGCTGAGATGATTGTCTTGGAGAATCTTGAAGATGATCTCGAGATGCTGCTTGTACTCTTCAGGGGTCCTGGAGAACACGATGAGGTCGTCAATGTAGCTACGAAGTCTATGTCCCTCAGGAGGTTGTCGATGTAGCGCTGGAACGTTTGCACGGCATTGCGCAATCCTGGAGGCATGCCGAGGAACTCGAAGAGGCCAAAAGGTGTTGTAATGGCCGTCTTGGCGTTGTCTTCCTGAGCCATTGGGATCTGACGGTATGCTCTCACGAGGTCAAGAGTTGCGAATACCCATTGACTACTAGAGGGTCTAATAACCCCACAATCCAATAAAGCTTGAATATCATTGCGAGCTGCTTGTAATTTCTCACCAACAAGTCGTCGAAATCGCTCAGCAACTGGTGGTCCGCTGGTGACAACGTGGTGAGCTACTGGACTGTCAAGCTGAGTTCTTGGAGCTGCAGAAGGTTTCGTGATGTCGACGTACTTGATGAAAAGTTGCTGGATCTCTGCAGAGAGAGCTGATATGTCATTGGTGACAGTAGAGACACTGTAGATGCTGGTCTCAAGCATCTCTCCAGGTGCTGTGAGGTTGGTTGTTGGATCGATGAGTTTTTTTCCTCTGAGATAGATGAGCAGACCATAGTGAGCAAGTAGATCTGCGACGATGATAGGCGTTTTGACGTTGGCGAAGGTGAAATTCCACTTAAAGTCGCGTCGAAGTCCAATGTGTAGTGTGAGTAACTGTTGGCCATATGTGTCGATGACTGCGTTATTGGCAACAAACAGTTTGAGATCTGTAGGTTGAGGAGTGTGGCGACTCCAGGAACGAGGGATTATGGATATTACAGATCCTGAGTCGACTAGAAATCTTTGGCCTTTCGATTTATCAGAGACGAACAGGCGAAATTCCTTGATGGCGGCATTGCTGGTCGAGTCTGAGCTGCCGCAGGCCGCCTGAACAGACGGCAGCGTCTCTAGTTTAACTGTTGCTGGAGGTGTACGTTGGTGCAAAAGCATGGAGGGTGACATTGACGGGCTCTGTCCCCAAAACGCTCATGGTAGTAACAGAGACCGCTCTGGCCCGTTGGTGTAGGTGTCAGTGAGCGTGAGCGAGAGTGAGAGCGTGATCTCCTTGAATTCATTTGTCCTACCTTGGACGACAGCTGCTGAAGGACATGACACAGTGTCTCGACCGCTTTCCCGACAGCAGCGAGTCTCTGCTCGATGAGACTGTTGGATCTGTTGTGGTTGAAGTGACCTGTCGATGCTGCTAGACCCTGGCCATTGAATTTAGGCTGCTGGTAATGTGTCACCATGACATGGGTACAATTGCTGTTCTCCATCACCGCATCAGCAGACTCAGCCAATTGATCGAGTGTGGCATTGGTCTGGACAGCTTTGAGGATCTTGCTGACAACGTCTGGTAGTAGAGCTAGCCATCTATTGCGGAGGACCTCATCTCCAACTTTCCCGTCAGCAAGGGTTCTCATCTTCCTCAGGAGCTGACTGGGTTTCTGATCACCAAGCTCAACCTCTGTCAACAATTTGTGCAAGTGGTGATTACTCGATTCGGAAAAACGTTTGATAATTTGATCTTTGAGAAATGTGTACTTATCTCTGACTGGAGGACCCCTAAGGATGACAGAGATCTCTCGAAGATACAGTTTGTTCAGAGCCTCGAGGACAGCATCATACTTTGTATTGTCGTTGGTAATTTTTCTGTTCCTGAACTGGGCCTGAATCTGCGTGAACCAAGTGGTTGGATCCTCACTGATGAAGGGTGTGAGATTGAATTGCAATAGGGCCATGATCTGGAGCTCGTTCAGGGCCTCTTGGTGAACGAGGTTGACACCAAACGGAAGATTCATGTTTGGATTAGCTGCACTACCAGCTGGTGCAAATTCTCCGAGGAGATTGTCAATTCCAGGAAGTTAGTAATTTGGTGGTTGAGCCATTGTGGGTCGCCTCTGTGATGTTAATGGAACCGGAAGTGACTGACCTAATTGAGACCGGATTTGTTGTTCTTGGATTTGTTGATTCTAATTTTGTTGATTCTGATTTTGCCTGATGTGAACTTGTTGAGTTGGATTTTGTTGGATTTGATCTTCAGGCACTTGATTTTGATTATTTTCCGAAGTACCTGGTCGAGGTGTGCGAGGAAGTCCCATGGAGGTGGCTAGCGTCTCTATGCTGACACGTGGTTGTTGCGAGGTTATTGCTTGCGTGAACGTAATCCGTCTGAATCACGTCGGGGTCACCATTTATGGAGTTATTGAGGTCTCAATAAAGAAAGTAGAGATGTGTTCATCATAAACAACTTATATTTAATCGGTTCAATCACTTAGTAATTAGTTATCAATACAAAAGTCGGAACGCCACAGCTGTGGTGGATATGTGGAAACGTAGGAATAATGAATAATGGCGGTTCGGATATTTTTGTTAGTCTTCGTTAATCCGATCGTGGAATTAGTATTTGCTTTCATCGTTGGCGCTGAGGACGAGCTCCGTCGGTAACGGTGGGATCTGACTGAGCCTCAGCCGCCACAAAGTTGCGTGATGCACGCCACCAAGCGATGACTACCACACTTGCCCGGCACTGGTGGTTATCTGGGACGGTAGTTGATTCCGAAACGCACTTCCTATATTATCCATCACCAACAATTCCCGAACCGTCACCCGTGTACATAACCCTTCTTTTTAAAGTAATGACAGCTGCCTTTTTTTATCCTTTCAACCGTTTCTTCTACAGTGTTTTCATCAACAATCACGTGGTCGCGTCTATTCTTAGCTCAAATTTAATCATTAATACAGTTTAATCAACACAATAAATGTATGTGGACCTGCATTAGAAGCAAAAAATAGTCTTTCGACAGACGATTTCATTTTTGTCAGTGTGTGTAATCAAGTATAAATCCTCTATCTGACAACAAAAAAATAATCCAAATATTTTTAATCCAGAAACAAGGGAATGATTGATAAATTCTCACGAATTATAGGTTATCGATCCATCCTAATAGGTTATGAAAATATTATATGTACTTGGTTCACATCCATGCAGTGGTAATATCTTTTCATTTCATCGATAAAGTAATACTGGAAAAAGAATACGACACAAAAGATGAAAAACCTCCGACTATCCAAACAACAAAACATTAAAAAAAATATAATTCCAGAGAAATGAAAACTGCAGAATAGAATATTTACATTTAAATCCCTTCAACTTCCTCACATAATCACTCAATTCATCTAAACTTCTTCCACACTTATTGAATTTTTTCATTCCATCGTCTGAACTTTAAATTCAAGTGCTGGCTCACAATTCTTCATGAACCCTAAAATCCATCTCATTAATATGTAATTAGATTAGTCACACTGGAATAATCTCCTCAACGATCCTTCAATTCCATTTGGAGATCAGCCTTGAAAAAAATGATATTTTATCAATATTCAGTTCGTTGATAAACGCGTCTGGAGCTTCATTTGGCACAGACAACAGGCTTTGACAGATGATTTGATTTTTGTCAGTGTGTGCAATTAAATATAAATACTCCATGCGAGAAAAAATTAATGAATAATTCAAATATTTTTAAGTCAGAAGTGAATTATTGAAAATATGTAGCTTATCAATTCATCGAAGATTAAAAATTCTCTCTGACTAGCCGAGCCAAAATACATAAGATATAATTTTAGAAAAGGAAAAATTAAACCGCAGAATCGAATATTCTCATTTCAACCCTTTATATTCCCTGATTATGTTACTTAATTCACTCAAACTTCTCTCACATCCTTTGAATACTTTTTCATTCCATAATCTCAACTTCAATTCAAAAGTTTGATTTGCCTAGTAAACTCGTGTTACTCGTTCAGTTGTAACGTCCCGACGTTGAATTTTATAGATGGCACTATTCATCGGCCATTTTAATTCGCGAGATTTGAATTATTATTTCAAAATGAATATAAAAAGTCTGAAATTTGAGAATGCCAAGAAAATGGTCAAACAGAGGATAATGAACAATGGACAAAAAATAATTTGACGAGTGTAAGAAAAACCGTTGCCAGCAATCGTAAATATCAAGTACTTGAGTTGAGTTCTCAATTTATTATTCTCCAAAATTCGTTACAGAAAGGCTTTTCCTGAAAATTCTAAACTCAGAGAGAAAAATAAACACATCGGTCACAGTCGTAAAATCGTAAAATCTCAATTCCGGTATATTTCGAAAGTTTCTCTGTTTCAAGTGGTCCACACGTGTTTGGGTTCTCCTTTGTTCATTGTATTCCTACGCGGAGGGCCTGAGACCCCTCAAGAGGAAAACTGGCGACGTCGCACGCTTTCCCTTCCTCCCTCTTTTCATTCCCCCCTATTCTGTTTTGGCTTACCCCTCTTCCCTTTGCTCTGGGCCAGGATTGCGCGCGCAACTTTTTGGTCTAGTGGAGGTGTTTTGAGCCAACCCTTAGATTTAAAACTTAAGTTTAAGTCAGTCCCATCGTGGCTGTTGTTCCGATAACTTTTCAAGCTTCTCTCTTCAAGTAGTTTTTCTTCAGAGTTTTTACGAGTTTTTATAAGTTTATTAGAAGTTTATCCAGTTTGTGGTCCAAGTTTTAGATTTTTAAGTCAAGAGTTATTTTGAATAAAAGTCTTAATGTGCTCTCCTAAGCACTGGTGTTTGGATTTATTCACAAATAAACCTTCAATCCAATTATCCTATCTTTGAACGAGTCAACATCGATGGAGTCCTCATCAGAGGTTTAGCGGCTAACGGATCCACACTTCAAAGTTTGGCGCTCAATATTCCAAATGGCGCTACTGTCCTCCTAGTAACTTCGATAGGACATAACACAGTAACACCTAGGTACTTTTACTTCATCGAAAAAGTAATACTAAAAAAGTATGAAACAAAAAATTAAAAATCTCTGATTCACTCAACGAAAATATATAAGATATAATCTAAGAGAAAAAAAATTTAAACTGCAGAATTAAATAAATTCTTATTCTAACCTTTTTCATTTCTTAAATATGCCACTCCATTTTTCTAAACTTCTACCACACTTTTTTACATTTTTTTTTATTCTATAATCTTAATCTTAATCAGAAAGTTGGATCTACGACTTCTTTGCAAACAAAAGAAATCAGTTTTATCAACTTTTCCTTCGTTCAGTGACACCCATGTACTTTTACTTCATCGAAACAGTTATACTAAAAAAGTATGGAACATAAAATCAAAAACCTGTGCTTAACTCAACCAAAATACCTAAGACATAATTTAAGAGAAGAAAATTCAAACTGCAGAATTGAATATATTCTTATTTTAATCCTTTTAATTTCCTAAATATGTTACTCCATTTTTCTAAACTTTTCCCTCACTTTTTTTTACATTTCTTTTCATTCTATAATCGTCATCTTATTTAGAAAGTTTTATCTACAATTCCTTGGCAAACAAAAAAAAATCAATTTTATCAATTTTTCCTTCATTCAGTGACACCCAGGTACTTTTACTTCATCGAAACAGTGATACTAAAAACGTATGAAACAAAAAATCAAAAACCTTTGATTAACTCAACCAAAATACATAAGACACAATTTAATGTCTTCTGTATTTTGATTGAGTTAACCCTCTCACGGTTATTTCGTTCTCCCCACTCTACGGCAGCGACTGGCCGACGCGTGGTGGGGCGCGCGCGCTAGTCTTGAATCTCCGAGTGTTCAGGGCCGTAGCTTGAATGGTGTTGCTCGGTAGTGAAGCAAAAATGAAAATTACTAACATTATTTTTTTCCAACTTTTTATTTTCTTTACGCACAGAAAACGGAAAAATTAAATTGACATGATTATAATGGCGCAGAACAAAAAGTTTTCGAGATGGAAGATATATGAAAAATATTTTTTTTCTGCATTAATGATTTTAATCCCTTGTAAACTTATTACTGATCAATTTTTGAGGGTATGAAATTTTAGAAAACAGTGTACACGACACAATGGCACCTGATACTGCAAACATTTGAAACTCGTTTGGATCGTGCATTTCGACGGAGATCTTTTTTTTCAACCAAACAAATCACACACGATTGCACTCGGCCTGTTATTTTCCCCATCGAATGATTCACAATCGCTTGGTCAACACTAAGTATATCTTCTCTTGGACTCATACTGGTTGAAGGCCGAGATTGTTCCTCTTGACCGGCACTAGCGCTAGTTGAAGGCGGAGATTGTTCCTCTAGACCGGCACTGGCGCTAGTTGAAAATGAGAATTCTTTCTCTTGTCTGACACTTGTTCCCATTTGATAACGACCACCAGACATTTGACGATCTTGACTAGAAATAATTAAAGAACGAATCAACAAACCAGCATGCCTCATGCGATAGCGACGACTCGAAAAATTTCCAATCAATTGCTTAGCTAAATTTGTTTGAAATTTCAAGTGAGTAGTTTTGTATCCACTCATTTTGTAAAGAAGATAACTATTTACCACACACACGTCAAGCATGAAATGAAAATAATACCGCCACCATCTGTTACTAGGACAACCGACTTTATAATAAGAGCGGTGCTGATCAGCTAAATCAACTCCTCCCATGCACTCGTTATATTTTCTCACAGCCTCAGGACGGGTAAAGGTAATGTTTTTCTTGAGTTTTGCATCCCATTTCTCTACTGAAGAAATCACACTTGGATCACAGTTTGTAGAAAATATACACACTTCTTTGCTGTCTTGCCAAACTGTAGCACTCAGCCGATTTCTCTGCCTAACTTCAACCGCTCCTTTTTGTAATTTCAAATCCTTTGGTTTTTCAAATTCCGGCGGCCAGCTAATGGGGTTAGTATGAACAGTTCTACAAGCGTAAATTTTTCTATCCAGCAATAGCACCATCAAACGGAACGAGGTGAAAAAATTATCAAAATAGACGTGGTGATAAACGTCAGTATAGGCCTCAGTCAATTGCAACACTACTTGCTCTCTCAACAGTAAATTCTTATCCACCACCTCTTTTTTCTCCAGATATGGTTTCATATTTAATATGTAGCCAGTTTTGTTCTCTGCGATTACTCACATTTTGAACCCCCATGGATTAGGTTTATCACGCATGTACTGTCTTGTGGAAAATTTTCCTTTGTATTTGCACATTGCCTCGTCTACTGAAAGGGAACACTCTGGACGTAAGACACTACGAAATTTCTCGGCCAAGTCGAGAGCTGGTCGAGCTTTGTATAAAATGTCATAATCGGTCGAATTGCGTTCTGGAATTTTTTTATTGTCAGTTAAGTGCAAATACCGATTGATTAAAGAAAACCGCTTATATGTAATCGATTTCTGAACAAGAGAACACGAAACGAACTCTGATGGATAAAAATACATGGACACTGTAGGTAACTTTCCTGTTCACGTCTCGAGACGAGCTCGAACCCCCACCAATGTGAGGTAGCCCTCTGATGATGAGTTTTCAGCATATTCATTCAGGACTTTGAAGATGGAATCGAGGATATCATTGAATGATATCGAAGTGAACCATTTCAGGGGAATGAAAAGATTTTGCATGATATGAATATACCGATTCTCCGTTCTCATCACATTTCCCTCCGCAATTGTCATGGATTGATGATTTATAATCGTAGTATCTTTCGCAGCTGACATGACTCTGTTAATTATAGAAAACCCAATGAATCAAAATCCATTGAACAACTTTTCTCACATGGACTAGAACAATTGCTTGAAAATTCATCTCTTTATGAAAGTTTCAAATTCCTTCCCAAAAAAATAAAAATAAAAATAAAAATAAATTTGTTGAAGAATAATTTTTTCCCATCATCAAATGAAATTCACTTGTCGACTTACGCTGTATGAGATTGAGACGATTGAAGAGAGACCCACCCGCCTCGATGAATGCTAGTGCTGTACTCCATCGCCTTGGAATGTGAAAATCGGACGACAACGATTTTGAGCGGATGTAACTCGATACCAACGATGAAGATTTTTTTTTCTCATACAGAGGATTATGAATGAATGAATGAATGAAATCTCAGGATTGAATGAAAACATACTAAATAATGACATGAATTTTTTCTTTACTCGAAAATTATTTGAAATCATACAGTTTCCAATATTTCTTATAAATTTCTTATAAATTTCAATCTTTTATAATGATTTTTTTTCAATTTTTCAAGAAGAAATCTCAAAAGCAAAAAGTTTTTATTGAAAGAATTGACATAACTGACAGTTGGTGATGAGTGGTGGTGGTCCGGCTAGCTGATCACTCTCCGATGTATTTCAATACTCCAGACATGTGCGACGGCGTGCGATCTCAGGATCCATTTGAAGATGTTTTGGCAGCTTGTCCCAGACTTGACCGATACTCTTCTGTGCAAACTCCAGGAGGAAGAATTTGGGTAGAAATGAAATCTCTTCTGCAGTCATATCTTTGAGATTCCGAGTTGCACAGAACGACTTCAAAGATTTCTCCAAACATCCTTGACTATATTTTTTGTACCAAGCTTTCAAATTCTCGACATTCTCCTGAGCGCAGTGAACACTTGGTACCTCCCAACGAATCTAATTTTGGGCAGACCAAATCTTCCAGATTCACGATCGGTATCTGATCTGCAATGAGTAGACCCAACCATTTCTTCTTCTCCAATCCTTTGACGAAAATCTGATTAACTCCTCGCGGCGCGTCACGGAAGACGCGATCAATCGAAGAGTACTTGTGCGCCTCCTTACTCCCCCAATGTAATCCATGATAATTACATGTCAGCCAAGTATCCCTTTTTTGATACTCAGCTGGAAGA
This sequence comes from Diachasma alloeum, assembly GCF_001412515.2. Classification (NCBI taxonomy): domain Eukaryota; kingdom Metazoa; phylum Arthropoda; class Insecta; order Hymenoptera; family Braconidae; genus Diachasma; species Diachasma alloeum. The sequence continues at coordinate 306,592 of NW_021680350.1, forward strand.
TCCTCCCATTTGCATGGTGCTTCAAATACTAGAAATTCATCCACTTCCGGATAATTTTCTCCGCACTCAAGACTTGAAAGACCGAGTTCCTTCAGCACAAATTGATTGACCGGTCTCTTAAAACTCTGGATATCGATAAATACCTCCATTTTTGCAGTAATATAATGCGCTTATACCACTAGCGTGTGAGGCTTATGAATGAATCATTCAATAATCGCACCCCCTTATATAGCACTCGATCCAATGACCGTTGGGGGTGTTCATCCCCTCTTAAACCCTGAGAATTTTTTTTCCGTTGGAAGTTTCATGTAATGTCGGTCAGAAATATGATGATGAAATGACGAAAACCGTTGGATTTTGATTCCATGAATTCTCGTTATTAATAATCGGACGGTCGAGAAATGAAATTGAATGCTGGTGAGAAAAGAATGTTCCCATACTGGACACTCAGTCTCCTCAGACAAAACAATATCGATACTGAATTCGTAGTATGATATCGTAGCTTCACAAACCGAGTATAGTCTGCGAGTAATTAGCGAACTCGATACGTGTTTTATCACTCCAACGGAAAAATTCCAGAACAACGGTTAGATTTTTCTTAATTCTTCGAGAGTTGAAAAATTCTCCCCCCACGTTATCGACTTTTCACCAAATTATTTTCATAAAATTTTCGGTTCTAAAAATCTAGCTGTTTGTGATTTCATACAAGAATAGGAAGAAGAAATATTACGATCAACCTAGAATGTTTATTCATAATTTCATAATTACTATCAAATTTTTGTGGAGAGTAGGATAGAAAACACATAGTGGATTACACATTAGCTGGAGTGGTGATAGAATACGCTCTGAGTAGTAGTGGAGGGGGTGATTCATTTGATTTTTGATCAACATTCTTAGAGATCAAAAAATTTCTGTTCATGATTTTCAAGTTTCTAGGAAAGTCTGATTGATTGAAAATTCATTTTCTGTGATTTTAATAATCTAGAATGCATGACTATTTGGAAGAAGCATTATGAGGAAGGTGATGGTGGAATAACTATAGCTCAGAGTGGTGAAGAAGGGAAGCGCGGAGGCCGGAGGGGTATGGTCAAATACGATCAGAATCGCGGCGGTGGGGGAGCGGGAAGCGGGGAGTCTAGGAGTACCTCTCGCGCTCGTAGTGATGCATGCTTGTTACAAAATTGAAGGAGTGCGGGAGTCATCAAATTTCCTCTTTTGTTTTAATCATTTTTCTCTCTATATTATTAAGAAAAATTATGAAAAAAACGAATGACAGTAATCTACATATTGAATTTGATGATATTTAAATTTTTCTCCACAGGTTTTTGTAAACTTTCATTCTCTTTATTCGAGCCCTCCCATAATGTGAATGGAGGGGGAATGTCTCAACCAATCACTCTCACATCAAAATTCGCAGATGGGGAGGTGGGGGGAGAGGCAATATAAGCTAGCTCTGGAAGACCTCGGAAGCATTTGCAAAAATCCTTATGAACTTGACTGATTCACCCAGTTTAGTTGAGTGAAGTTATGGAGTTGAGTGAGATACATGATGATTTCATTATGTCAAGTGAGGGATTCTCGCATCCAAGACCGTTATCACCAGAAGGTATGGAGGTGGCCAGCATCCTTTTCGATGCTGAATCTAGAAAGCGCTCAAGGATCTCCACTTAAACTGGAGATCCTCAAACAGCAGCAGCAACATCTCTCACTCGGGTTCCTAGCTTGACAAAGAAATTGAGGACTGTGGGAGTAATTCAACTGAAGTCATATCAAAGTCCTAATTCTGCGTCACTCGAATCCCCTGACAGTCCAGATCCGGAGCCAATAGTGATGGAAACTGAGAAAGCAATTGTTCCCGATTCACCTGAGAGTCCTGAAACAGAACCAATTGCAACAAAAAATGGAGAAGAAGTTGTTCCGGATTCACCTGAGAGTCCGGATCTTGAATTGAAGCCAATCGAGATGAAAGCTGGGAAGATGGTGATGCTAGATTCACCTGAAAGCCCTGACCCAGACAGTCCAGAGAGTCCAGAACCTGAGTCGCCAGAGAGTCCTGAGGTTGAGTCACCACAGAGTCCTGAGCCAGCGATGGATCCTAATCCCGAGCCAGCCAGAGTGACACGTGAGAGATGTCCTGGAATCCAAGGAATTCTGAATACGATGGGAGCTGCAGGAGAGAATGGAAGTTTTGTTGGTGTGTTCGTTCCTCAACCCTGGATTGAAAATTTCTCTCCAGACGTATTGCAAGAACTCATCTGTCAAGTGATCAATAAAGAATCATCGGCTGGATTATTTGTACAACTCGCAGGGGTGAGAGCAACGCTTCACCTTTGTCGTCACGGCAATATTGTTTTCGATCCGAACTATCCATCAACATTAACTGCAGCAGCTGATGCAATGAGCCTTCGTAATCATGTATGTATTTCTTCTCAAAAAGTTTATTTAATTCATGTCTTCCAATTATATCCATAATAATCGCTTTTATTAATTTTCGGGTTTTTTTTGTTACAGTTGTAACGAGATGACAGCTGCTCCAGATGACTACCTCACATGACTCCTACCTCAAATAAATATTGTCGTATATTTTTCATTATTATTCAATTTTCAATTTTTGTAATTTCCGTTTTTTATTTTAATATTTCATCATTTTATGATTGTGAATGGGAACTGGAATAAAGAGATCATCCAACGGAAAGAGATTACTGTTTGTTTATTTCAAGTGTCATGTTTCACCGGTCCGAATTCCCTTATCACTTCGAGATGTAAACGCTCGTGTTCCTATGCAGAGTTTACGACTTGCCCGAGCGAGTCACTGGTAGAGGACGAAAAAAGAGAGTCCATTCATAAAAAAAAGAAAACATGTGACGTCATGATTTTTCGTTGAGTTCTATAATGAATCGTAGAATAAAGTTGATCAGTCGAGCACAGATCGTGAGGTGTGAAGTCCGAAAATCTGACAGCAGATCAAGTGCATGTAAATTGAAAATTGTGAGTGGCTATCGTTCGAGATAGATTAATAACATTGAAAAGTGAGTGTAATTACATAAAAGTTATTGTGAATAGTTTATCATGTTTAATTTTTATGAAAATTCATTACGGTATTTTCATTCATAGGATTCTTATTGTTCAGTGGATTGCATTCGATTGGGGAGGGGAATAAATTATTCGTCAACATCATGAATCAGTGTAAGTTAGATTTGAAACAATGATTTTTTCAAAATTAGTAGGAAGTTTTGGGAATTTTTAAAATATTTTTTTCATTTTGTGATAGTTGAGGAAGAGAATGGATTGCTCATCAACATCGTTGATAATACCAGCAGCACCAATGATGTCATGAATTTTATGGATTACCATTCTGATTTAGTGACATTTGTGAAGAGGGATGATGGAGCAGTTAATAATGAAGAAATTGATATTCTTCAGGGTGAGTGAAATATATTTCTTTCTTGAAATAACAATAATTCATTTTCTGTATTGTTGAAAATTCTAATTATCTAATTTTTTTCAGCTCTCAAGGACGATGATGAGATTCAAATAATCTCCACTAGCGCTGTGACGGTGGTAAAGGGAAACGTGGATGGTGCCTACCTGTCAACTGCTAATGGAGGCGCTGAAGTCGCTGAATATGAAGTGATCACTCGTGAATGTAAGATTTCAATGGATTTTTTCTTGCAATTCGATAAATTCCTCAATGATTCTCCATTGAGGGAGCATTGAGGGAGCATTCAACAATTACGTCACGCTTCTTTTGGGTATTTTGGACCCCCCCCCCTCGCCCCGTCACGGGCCGTCACAAACGCAAGACCCCCACCTGACATATTACGTCACGATATCAAGACCCCCCCCTCGATCAATGTGAAAAATCGAATTAAAAAATAGGCATTTAAAAAAAAAGAATGAAAAAAAATCAGCAAGTAATTGAATAGAACCTCCATCAATAATTTTCTTTATTTAATATTAATAAATACATTGTAACGAGATTTTCTCGTTACGGGTTGAAATCCCCTTAAAAAGATAAGTGAACTCTCAAAATTGTTGAAGAGAGATAAGTAGTGACACCTAGAAGCGGCTGAAGAAAGCCGGGACTAGGTGAGATAAACCACAAACCAATGAAAGACCTAAGGCGTAGCGGTTATGGGTGAAACCGCGACCTCCTGGAGGTCTGGAGGGCGTACTAGACTATCGCCGTATTAGAATTCGCCCAGCTTGTGCTAGGGGAAATGAGGCCGACGTACAGGCCGTCCAACTGGGCGATTCTATAGGCTATGTCGGAGTAGGCTAGGGACCAACCGTTAGGTGAAAGGACTGGTACCTCCGTGATCCCGTCGGGTTGATTGGTGGGGATAGGGTAACGGAATGACCTATCGTCGCCGAGATATCCAGACTAGGAGGCAAGGCCCTAGTAAGATTCCGAGGAGTCGCACACGAGCGCTTGAACCGAGAGGTTGAAATAATCTCTCGGCGTGCTGGATGGTGGAATGGCTGAAGAAGCCAGGATAAGGAGTTTCGGACTCCACGTCGCCTCGGTGAATAACCGTTGGCGGCGAGCGTAGGGGGATGCTCCTGCATCCCCCACTAGTAAAAAAGGAGTTATTTCGGCACACGAAGTGACGACTTTGTTGTTTCCGGCGTCATCCGGCTCGGCGAAACAAATGCCGAGCCCATGGGCCCGTGGGTCTGGAGTAGAGATCGTCCTCCTGTCGACCCGACCATGTGCCGACATTTGAGTACCCGGAGACGGTGACGAGCGATGACCCAAGCGGTAACTGGTGGCCGAGAGTGTGGGTGATCGTGAAGTGGGTAACAGTGTTCCACTTTGGTCGGATCAGCCTCTCGGCGTCCCAGGCTCTGAGGAGTCCCGGCTGTTTCGCATTTAGCTCTGAAAACTCCCTCGAGTCGAAATACTCGGGAGGAGAATGAACACTGGCAGAGTCGAAAGATTCTCCAGAAGGTCATGAATTCATTTCATTATGGAAAGTTATGCCGCAAGGTATAATACACGGCTTGCAGAGGCTCGTGAGGATGTGATGGTAATACTCCTGGTGGACCTCGCCCACTCTACCGTATCACGCTGATGTCAGCTAGGCAACCCATTGTCCAGCCAAAAGTCCTCTGCGTGGATGAGTTTGCCTCAGAGGCCGGTATTCGTCGAACCTCCCGTGAAGGTTCGGCTGGCGCCCGACTATTGAGCGATAGAGATGGCTAAAAAGTAGTTTGGATTTTTCTTAGGTGAACAACCCGGGAAAATATCCTTACAAAATGGCGCCCAACGTGGGGCCACGCCAGTGGAGTAGAAAAGAAAACCCTGAAAATGGTNCAGCCATGCTGGCTGAGGACCCCGGGTTGCTGACGGCAGTCCTAGACCAACTGTCGACATACAGCGTGGGGCCCTCTACGTCGGCATCGTTGCCATCGCCCCCCAAGGAGAAGTTGAAAGTCGAGGACGAAAAGTCCTCGTATGCGTGGGTCACGNCACGCCAGTGGAGTAGAAAAGAAAACCCTGAAAATGGTTAAGTGAAAGTTATCGCATAGATAATACGAGGAGAATCGAGAAAATGGATTCCCCTCGAATGTAACGAATTTTATTTATTCCTTGAAAAGGGAAAAATAGAATTCGAAATGCACGAAATTTTTGTCGTGGGAAGATTTTCTCAGAAACTCGATGTTCTGTCTCCTCGGCACCCGGGGGAGATGGCCTTGAGAAGGCGAGTTTATTTTCCCCGACGAAAATCCGAAAGTATCGATTTTTCGCTTGGGAGGGGCNCGAAAACCCCGTGGAAGGCCGGCCCACGAGAAGAGCCCACCTGCAGCCGCAACCCTGGGCCCCCAGGTGAGGAGAGATCCCCTCAGAAACCAAGGGGAACGGAAGGAGATNTGGGAGGGGCTGTTCCGGCTGCTCTGGGTGCTGTTCTCCTCGCCACCCGGAGGAGGATGGTCTTAGGTGCGGGGCATTTCCCTTCTTCGACCGGAAAATCGAAAGAAGTGAGTGAAAAACAGAAAATTCTGCAAAATTAAATTTTCCTCTCATAAATGTGCCAAAAATGATGAAAGAAGCATTTACTGACGCCTGGTAAAGAAGACTATTCTGAAAAGAATAGCATTACCGACGGCAGGTGTCGGAAGTACGGTTTCCGCCCGCGAGGGTGAGCCACGCGACGGGCAAGTCGCGCGGAAAAACAAAATTGACACCTCTGATTGATATCAATCAAGGGTGTTCAAAAAGACCGCCTAAATATGCAAATTTAGGTCGAACTGTAGGTCACTAGGGGGGACCACCGGCGGCGATTAATCGTCGATTGATACGCGCCCTAAAACCCCCACCCCCAATACCTGTGGAATTCGGGGAAAAGGCCACGAGGAGCGTCCTTTTCCGTTTTGGCTGCGAAAGCGACAGGACGTGAAATTTTTCTCGACGCTCCCCTGTGAGATCAAAATGTGCACGTGGTGAATAACCCCGAGCAAGCGATGGATAAAACCCTGGAGAAGCTGGTGAACAAGGTGGTGCAAACCGCTGAGGAAGCCCAGCAGGGTAAGTGGAACCCGCAAGGGTCCAAGGAGAACTTCCAGGAGAAAACCCTGGAGGGAATGAGTGTGGAGGAATCGGCAGTGCCGCAAGGCACTGACGAAAGTGCCACAATTGATTTAACGGTCCTTTCGTTGTTAGATCGGCCGTTAACGGAGGAGGAGCAAACCGAAATGGTTTTGCTCTATGGAGCCGAGGATGAGGAAGGTGAAATTCCTTCCCCGGCATACGAGCCCATGGAGGTGGTGTCCCAGGTGGAGGTGTCCACAACGGTGTCATCCCCCACGACGGTGCAGCCTCAGGCGAAACACCCTGAGGAGAAGACGGCTGAGGAGAAGAGGGCCGAGGTGGTAAGGAGCCTGGCAGCCATGCTGGCTGAGGACCCCGGGTTGCTGACGGCAGTCCTAGACCAACTGTCGACATACAGCGTGGGGCCCTCTACGTCGGCATCGTTGCCATCGCCCCCCAAGGAGAAGTTGAAAGTCGAGGACGAAAAGTCCTCGTATGCGTGGGTCACGAAAAACGGGCGAAAACCCCGTGGAAGGCCGGCCCACGAGAAGAGCCCACCTGCAGCCGCAACCCTGGGCCCCCAGGTGAGGAGAGATCCCCTCAGAAACCAAGGGGAACGGAAGGAGATAGAGGCGCAATCCTCTGGGCCCTGGGATAGGAAGAAGGGGCGAAACACCCCGGTTAAGCCTCCCCAGAGGAAGGAGACCCCCGTAGCAGCAGTGCTGGACTCGAAAGCCNCGACGGCAGGTGTCGGAAGTACGGTTTCCGCCCGCGAGGGTGAGCCACGCGACGGGCAAGTCGCGCGGAAAAACAAAATTGACACCTCTGATTGATATCAATCAAGGGTGTTCAAAAAGACCGCCTAAATATGCAAATTTAGGTCGAACTGTAGGTCACTAGGGGGGACCACCGGCGGCGATTAATCGTCGATTGATACGCGCCCTAAAACCCCCACCCCCAATACCTGTGGAATTCGGGGAAAAGGCCACGAGGAGCGTCCTTTTCCGTTTTGGCTGCGAAAGCGACAGGACGTGAAATTTTTCTCGACGCTCCCCTGTGAGATCAAAATGTGCACGTGGTGAATAACCCCGAGCAAGCGATGGATAAAACCCTGGAGAAGCTGGTGAACAAGGTGGTGCAAACCGCTGAGGAAGCCCAGCAGGGTAAGTGGAACCCGCAAGGGTCCAAGGAGAACTTCCAGGAGAAAACCCTGGAGGGAATGAGTGTGGAGGAATCGGCAGTGCCGCAAGGCACTGACGAAAGTGCCACAATTGATTTAACGGTCCTTTCGTTGTTAGATCGGCCGTTAACGGAGGAGGAGCAAACCGAAATGGTTTTGCTCTATGGAGCCGAGGATGAGGAAGGTGAAATTCCTTCCCCGGCATACGAGCCCATGGAGGTGGTGTCCCAGGTGGAGGTGTCCACAACGGTGTCATCCCCCACGACGGTGCAGCCTCAGGCGAAACACCCTGAGGAGAAGACGGCTGAGGAGAAGAGGGCCGAGGTGGTAAGGAGCCTGGCAGCCATGCTGGCTGAGGACCCCGGGTTGCTGACGGCAGTCCTAGACCAACTGTCGACATACAGCGTGGGGCCCTCTACGTCGGCATCGTTGCCATCGCCCCCCAAGGAGAAGTTGAAAGTCGAGGACGAAAAGTCCTCGTATGCGTGGGTCACGAAAAACGGGCGAAAACCCCGTGGAAGGCCGGCCCACGAGAAGAGCCCACCTGCAGCCGCAACCCTGGGCCCCCAGGTGAGGAGAGATCCCCTCAGAAACCAAGGGGAACGGAAGGAGATAGAGGCGCAATCCTCTGGGCCCTGGGATAGGAAGAAGGGGCGAAACACCCCGGTTAAGCCTCCCCAGAGGAAGGAGACCCCCGTAGCAGCAGTGCTGGACTCGAAAGCCAAGGAGGAGACCTCCAAAGCCCAGGGTGCCCTCTCTGAGAAGGGAGGGAGGAAGGGAGGAAAGAACTCAGGGTTGAAAAACCCTGAGTAGAGGAGGCCCNAAATATGCAAATTTAGGTCGAACTGTAGGTCACTAGGGGGGACCACCGGCGGCGATTAATCGTCGATTGATACGCGCCCTAAAACCCCCACCCCCAATACCTGTGGAATTCGGGGAAAAGGCCACGAGGAGCGTCCTTTTCCGTTTTGGCTGCGAAAGCGACAGGACGTGAAATTTTTCTCGACGCTCCCCTGTGAGATCAAAATGTGCACGTGGTGAATAACCCCGAGCAAGCGATGGATAAAACCCTGGAGAAGCTGGTGAACAAGGTGGTGCAAACCGCTGAGGAAGCCCAGCAGGGTAAGTGGAACCCGCAAGGGTCCAAGGAGAACTTCCAGGAGAAAACCCTGGAGGGAATGAGTGTGGAGGAATCGGCAGTGCCGCAAGGCACTGACGAAAGTGCCACAATTGATTTAACGGTCCTTTCGTTGTTAGATCGGCCGTTAACGGAGGAGGAGCAAACCGAAATGGTTTTGCTCTATGGAGCCGAGGATGAGGAAGGTGAAATTCCTTCCCCGGCATACGAGCCCATGGAGGTGGTGTCCCAGGTGGAGGTGTCCACCACGGTGTCATCCCCCACGACGGTGCAGCCTCAGGCGAAACACCCTGAGGAGAAGACGGCTGAGGAGAAGAGGGCCGAGGTGGTAAGGAGCCTGGCAGCCATGCTGGCTGAGGACCCCGGGTTGCTGACGGCAGTCCTAGACCAACTGTCGACATACAGCGTGGGGCCCTCTACGTCGGCATCGTTGCCATCGCCCCCCAAGGAGAAGTTGAAAGTCGAGGACGAAAAGTCCTCGTATGCGTGGGTCACGAAAAACGGGCGAAAACCCCGTGGAAGGCCGGCCCACGAGAAGAGCCCACCTGCAGCCGCAACCCTGGGCCCCCAGGTGAGGAGAGATCCCCTCAGAAACCAAGGGGAACGGAAGGAGATAGAGGCGCAATCCTCTGGGCCCTGGGATAGGAAGAAGGGGCGAAACACCCCGGTTAAGCCTCCCCAGAGGAAGGAGACCCCCGTAGCAGCAGTGCTGGACTCGAAAGCCAAGGAGGAGACCTCCAAAGCCCAGGGTGCCCTCTCTGAGAAGGGAGGGAGGAAGGGAGGAAAGAACTCAGGGTTGAAAAACCCTGAGTAGAGGAGGCCCACGAGGGAGGCAGAGGAGATTCGTCTCCAGGTGCTCCAGCACGGGGGAGAAGGATCCACAGGGGCCGTTGGGGTGAGAATCCCTAAACGTAAGGCCCCTGACGACGAGAGGATGGACACGGAGTCTCCTCTGGTCGACCCTTGCTCCAACGGAGAGGAAAAGAGGCCAAGAACCTCGCAGCTCCCAATTCCAGCACGGCTGTGCTGGAATTGTCGCAGGGAGGGTCACAAGGGCAGAGATTGCCCAGGGCCCAGAAGACCGCACTGCAATACGTGCGGAATTCCGTGCAGAGAGGAGTATTGCCTCACGTGCACGGAAAGGTACAGGGCGAGAGGCCCTTGGGTACCGCATTTTGGGCAAAACGTGCCGAAAGAGACCCTCAAGTTGCTGAGGAAGCAGCGGAGGGAGTTGGAAAGGGCGGAGAAACGCCCAGAGGACGACAGGAGGAGGGCCGAAAGACGCCCCGCCCCTCGATACGTGGCCAGAGGCGAAACGGCCGGGGAAGGTGGCCATCGTCGACCCGAAAGGGTGGAGAGACGCCCCGGAGGGCCGAGAAGAGGGCCACCACCCTCGAAGCTGAAGAGGAAGGCGAGAAGGGCCCAAGAGCGAGCTGAAAAGCTCGCTCTAGCAGAAGAAACCGCCTCTCCGGAGGTGGAGATGAAAAGAGACGAAGACTCCGCCTGAAAAGGCGGAGAAAATACCTCCCAGCCATTTTTTTGGGGGATTTTTTTTTATTTATTATGTTTTATTTTTACCCCTAAATTTTGTTTATAGCTANTGCTCTATGGAGCCGAGGATGAGGAAGGTGAAATTCCTTCCCCGGCATACGAGCCCATGGAGGTGGTGTCCCAGGTGGAGGTGTCCACANCGAGCTGAAAAGCTCGCTCTAGCAGAAGAAACCGCCTCTCCGGAGGTGGAGATGAAAAGAGACGAAGACTCCGCCTGAAAAGGCGGAGAAAATACCTCCCAGCCATTTTTTTGGGGGATTTTTTTTTATTTATTATGTTTTATTTTTACCCCTAAATTTTGTTTATAGCTATAAGAACGAGAGCCCTGGTTTGCAAAGACCAAGGCAAAATTTTCTCTCATCGGAAGCGGTGTAAGACCGCTCAAATGTACCGAAATGCACAGAAGGAGCGAAGAAAGGGGCGGAAGCCCCAAAAATAAAAAAAATCCACATAAGAGTCGGGTAGTAGGCGCTATCTAGCCCCTCCCCAGACGGTAGAACTGTCGGTGGCGTGCCGCAGTGGTAAGGACGGGTAGTAGGCGCCATCTAAACGCCTCCCCGAGAAGTAACAACTGTCGGTAACCCCCCACAGTTGAATGGCAGTCGGTAAGGTAGGAATCTTTCTTGTCGGCTGATAGAGAAAGTACCGGTTGGGGGAAAATGCCACTAGATGGCGCCACCTCAATTGAAAAATACTGAAAATGCCGAGAAAGGCTCTTTTAGTTGAGAAAACACCCCCCAGTACCGCCAAAGGCGGGAAATGGAGTATTTTTCAAATACAGAAAGGGGAAAAGCCCGATAAAAGAGTGAGGAAGAGGGAAAAGTGCCTGCAAAGACCGGAAATACCTCCAGAAATGTCCGTAAACGTCCGAAATGGCGGGAAAAGATCGGGACAAGACAGATAATCGCCCAGAACTAGTGAGTTTTCGTTCAGAAATACTCACTAGATGATCCTGGGGATTTATAGTGGCTTTTACTGGGTAAGTAAAATTCCCCAAAGAGCCTCCAGAGTAGCCGCCAACCCAAAGAAGGGGGCGCCACATACTCGGAGAAGGAACAAGAGTAGGGAGGACCCCCCACTCTGTACTGCAGAGTATAAAAGGAGCTGCAGAGCTCCCAGAAAACTCTTTTCTGTCGTAAAGGCAGAGGTTGAATAAGCCTCCTGACTTTACGGAAGACTCCCTGGGCTAGAAATGGCGCCAAAGAAGGATTTGCTGAATAAGCAAATGGAAGGGGGAGGAGAGGAGAAAACCTCTGAAACCCCGGCGGAACCGAAAGGTTCGGAAATGGATCCCGAAAAGGGAGCCAAAAAGAAGACGCAGAGGAAACGCACTGGAGAAGTGACGACCTCGGAAAGTAGTGGTGGAAAATCCGAGGCTGAAAAAGTCTCGAGATCAAAACCAGAGAAAAAGGGGCCGCTCTCGGAGGAGGAGAGGGCTAAAAGGCCGATCAGTCCGCTGGCGGCGGATTGGAGCCTTCCCTTGCCAAAAGACAGGCCAGGCCAAGGGGCCGAAAGGTCCTCAGAGGACCTAGCCTCGCGAATGGCAATACTGAGAATCTTCGCTGAGGAAGCGAAGAGGCTAGAAGAGCAGGTCTGGACTTCAGGACTGATTGGAGCTGCAGCCCCTCCCCGCAGAGGGCGAGGGAGACCGAAAGGCAGCAAAACCACTAGCCGAGATGCTAGTGGAGCTACGACGCCGATGGAAGGAATTCCGGGCATTACGGTAACGAACGCCACGCCAACGGCTGAGGAAATACTTGCTCAGGTGCAGAAACTGAGCAGGGAACTGAGGGGACAATTGGGGCCAGCAATGGCCAACCCTCAACAGAAGGTCCGAGAACCAGAGCCTGAGGTTCCGAGGCAGTCTCCCACAAATCCTCCAGGGCGAACAGCCCTAAGAAATGATTATGGAGGAAATGAAAGATACGCACGCCGCAGAGAGCGTCGTAGGCAAGTCTCCGAGTCAAGCACTACGGAGAGCGATTTTTAGAAATTTGATTTGTAGAAATCGTTATGAAAGCTCTGGCAAAGCCCTGGATTATTTAACCAGGTGGGGCATATCGTTCTCTGGGCAACCAGATGAAGACGTGGAGGATTGTATCTCCGCGATTGACGATGCGAGAGACGCAATCCGAGTTAGGGAAAGCGATCTCGTGAAGATCCTGAAAGGGGTCCTCAAGGGGAACGCCCTCACGTGGTATCGCCACGTGGAGGTTTTCTCTTGGGAAGACGCATGCCACGCCCTCCGTGAAAGATTCGGAGCGCTGGATTTCCAGCAGGCGTTTCACAAGGAAATTTCCGACCGCCGGCAAGGCGCGGAGGAAAGTGTAGGAGCGTTCATAGCGAATATGAACGGCTTATTTAGACGCACTCGACCCCTGTGGTCCGAGGAGAAGCAGCTAACGTACATCTACAACAATATGTTGCCGAAGTACATAGTTGGCTACAACCTCGGCCCCGCATCGAGGTTGAAAGAATTGGAAAGGCACGCTTTAGAATAGAATAGAAAAAGTGCGGCTGGTCACTTAAAGCGCCCAGAGTCACCTAAATCATACGATCTTTTGTAACTCCCGCCTTAGTTTCGGTCAGTCACACAGCCCCAGCCCTATGTTTCTCACTAGGCTAATAAGGCTGGTGACAGCCGCTTGTTGTAAGTCCTCTGGTTTCAGGAAAGCCTGGCCCCAGATTTTATAGCGACGGAGTGCTAATAGGGGGCATTCACATAAAATGTGGATGACGCCCTCCTTATCGCCTCCGCACAGTCTGCAGTCTTCTTGTTCTGCAAGTTTCATCTTGAACAGATGAGCTCTGAGAGCTGTATGACCCGTAAGGAGCCCTACTGCTACCCTCAGATCCCCTCTGTGCAACTCCAGAAGCTTTCTGGTCCTAACTCTTAGTTGCCCTCTCATAAGCAGTTTCGCTTGTCTGCAGGTCGCAACTTTCTCCCAACGCCTGACATGATCCCGCTGGAAATGATCTTTAATAAGAGTTTTTCCCACTGCGAAGGGCATGCCAAGCAGGCCGTGTGAGGGCACACTTTCTGTACCCTCCTTGGCCAGCCTATCTGCCTCTTCATTACCCAGAATCCCATGGTGACCTGGCACCCAGGTTACGGTGACCCGGTTGTTTTTACCCAGTGTGTCCAATGCCTGCATGCATTCCCACACCACCTGTGACTCTGTAGTGGGTTTTTCCAGGGCGTGTATCGCCGCCTGGCTGTCACTGCAGATGAATATTTTCATCTTTTTTGTGTCTCTCGCGTTCAGATACTCTGCACACTTAAGTATGCCCAGCATCTCTGCTTGAAAGACGGTTGAATGATGGCCCAGCGGAAAACTCTCTCCGAAGCCATCTTTCAGACGGTAGATGCCTGCCCCAAAACTTTCATTGAAGCCAGAGCCGTCCGTAAACCAGTAGTCCTCTCTTGGTCCTGGTTTACGTTTCGAGTCTAGCCACTCCTGTCTGGGTGGTATACTCGTTCTGAAAGTTTTCCTGATCTGATACTTCCTAGGAATCCTATCCGTCTTACCTATGAAGGGTCGATCATTGATTAGGCTAAGCCTTGTATGGCCTTGGCCCGTCATCTTCCATTCTAGTTGGCACCTTAGTCTATATGCAGTTGTGGTAGCACAACTCACAACCCTAAGGTCGAGGGGTGGGATACTGAGTGCTATTTCTAGCGCCTCAGTAGGTGTCGATTTCATGGCTCCTGTTGCAGCCCTCAGGAAGGTTCCCTGTAGGCTTTTCAACAGGTTCCTTGTTTCCGTCTTACTCACCCTCGGCCACCAGACGACCGCAGCGTATAACAGTCTCGGAAGTAGAACTATTTGGTAGAGCCAGAGCATCATTTTAGGATTGAGTCCCCATGTCCTGCCCACAGCTCTCCTGCATGCCCACATAGAGGCAAACACTTTATTTCTCTGAGTACAGATATGTTCTTTCCAGCTGAGTTTATTATCCAGGAGGACACCCAGATATTTCACTCTGCTGGTGTAGTTAATCTCCGAGCCATTTAGCTTCAGAGGTTGGATCTTTTCCAGTTTATAATTTCTGGTGAAAACCAGGATTGTTGTTTTGGCTGGATTTACCGATAGGCCAGTTACCCTGCACCAGTCCTCAATGATATTGAAGGCTGTTGCCATCAGGTCCCTTAGCACCCTCAGAAATCCGCCTTTCACAACAACTGCCACATCATCGGCGAAACCGATGACGTGGAAGCCGGCCTCACTTAGTTGATTTAGAAGTCCATCTACAACCAGGTTCCATAGCAGGGGCGAGAGAACTCCCCCCTGCGGACAGCCCCTAGTCGGACGTCCCTCCACACATACCCTCCCATGTCCTGCCGACAGTCTTCTGCTTTTCAGCATGTTTTGTGTCCAAGCAATGATAGTCTTGGACACCTGTCGTTCTTCCATGGCTTTTTCTATAGCCGGATTCGAAGTGCTATCAAAAGCCCCCTCAATATCCAGAAAGGCGCCTATGGCAAAACCCTTGACCGCCAGTTGTCCCTCAATCAGTCCCACCAGGTGATGTAAGGCGGTATCTGTTGATCGTCCCTCTCTGTATGCATATTGACAGGGGGAGAGGGGTCTGTCAGCCAAGGGCCCGGCCTTGATGTGTCTATCCACCAGCCTCTCCAGGGTCTTCAGGATGAAGGATGTGAGGCTTATAGGACGGAAGTCTTTTGGTTTTATATAACCGGTTTTTCCCGGCTTGGGAATGAATACTATCCTAGTCTCATTCCACACACTAGGGACATGTTTCAGGGCTATACTAGCTCTGAGTATCTTGGTTAGGGGTCCCGTGATAGTCTCTATCCCTTCCTGTAATAGGGCTGGGTAGATCCCGTCTGGTCCCGGTGCCTTGAAGGGTTCAAAGGTTTTGATGGCCCACTTGACCCCCCAGGGCTGCACTACTTTATTTGCCAATGCCCAATCATGGGTTTCGTAGACATCCCTCTGATTTTGCATTGTTTCTTTATCTCTCTCCTGGGCCTGTATGAAGCCTGGAAAGTGGGTGTTCATTAGGAGTTTCAGAGTCTCTCCCATGGTTTCCGTGTGGCTGCCATCTGGTGCCTGTAGGCTCCCTAGATATGGAGTCTTGTTTGTTCCAAGGATTTTTGCCAGCCTAGAGGTCTCCGATTGACTCTCCACATTGCTTGTGAAAGCCCTCCAGCAGTCCTCTTTGGCTGCCTTTATTGCCTTGTTGTAATCTGCGAGCAAGCCTCTGTAAGTTTTCCATGCGTCTTCCTTACGGGGGCCCGCTCTCATGTTCTTAGCTTTGTTAAAAGCTTTTCTAGCTTTGCCCCTCAGCCCACCGAGCCTCTCTGACCACCAAGGAGTCTCAGTGGGCTGCCCTTTCGGGATAAGCTTGCAGTTTGTCTCGAAGGAGTCCATGATGGCCTGGTTTAGGGCAATCGAAGCCTCCTCCAGCTGCTTTTTGTTGTTAAATCTGAGGATGATATCCCTGAGATTGTCAGATAGACTCTCTCGGTAATTTCCCCAGTTTGTTCGTCTTGGGTTTCTCACCCATTCCGTTTCTTTCACTGTGTGGATGGACATTCTTATGGTTTGATGATCGGACGCTGAGAGGTCCTTTGAGACCCTCCAGTCCCCAATCATGTCTGCCACTCTATCCGTCCCCAGAGTGATATCTATGACCTCCTGTCGTCTCCGATCTATGAAGGTAGGTTCTGACCCCCTATTAAGGATGTTTAGACCGGCCCCCATTATGAATTCCTGGAGGCTTTCCCCCCTGCCGTTAATGCCGGTGCTCCCCCATGCTACATGGTGCGAGTTGGCATCACAACCTAGCAGGAGTTCAAGTCCCCTTTCCTTCACATGGTTGCATAGGTCCTTTACTTTTTTCGAAGGAGGTGGTTCAGCCGAGTCATAGGGCATGTAAACTGACCCTACAACCAGGCTCATTTCCTCGCCTTGTCCCAGGCCCAGATCCACTTGTGCCACAGCCAGGTCTCCCTCACTAGCCTGTGAACAGAAGAAAGAGTCTAGTCCTTTAATAACAATGCAAGATCTAATTTTCTCCTGAGTGTTTGCGTGATAGATTCTGCCACAACCACTGAGGCCCTTAATAGCATTGTCCACTATCCATGGTTCCTGGATCATTGCTATGACAGTCTGCATCCCAGCTAACAGCCTGACTAGAGTAGCCGAGGCTGCTTTGCTGTGGTGCAAATTTATCTGTACAATGTGCACCCGGGTTGCAGCCATAATGATGACTACTTTCCTGGTACCTCTATGTACCCTTCTTCTGACTTTCACCACGGTCTTTCGCAAGCAGCTTGACAGTTGCTTTTTGAATCCCGCAGTGCAGTCTGAAGTTGCAGGCTTTCAGAACAGAGAGTGATCGGTCGTCTATCAGCGCAACGAAGTGGGCACTTTTCGCGTCCCTACTCTCACTGCCCCGAGCGACAACCCACTCTCTGGCCTGCAGTCCTGCATTTTGTTTCTCAAGGAAGCACAGTGCTTCTTGAGCGGTTAGATCTGGGTCTTCCACGTGTAGTACAACCCTGTGCTTCTTGGGAAGCTCCGAGGCTGCGACCACACGTACAGTAAGTCCAGCTATTTTGTTTTCGGGGAAAAGGCTTTTCAGCCAATTTCCCGTTTCCTCATCAGTGCAGCACACCATTGCCACACCTTCTCTTTCCCAGACACCGTTGAAGGTGGGTGCTTTCACCCCGTCAGGTAACGCCAGAATGGCCCTCTTCAGGAGTTTCTTCACCTCCGTTACCTCTTCAGTGCCCAGTTTCTGATCCGGATATGACTCCGGCATAACTGCAAACTTGAATGAGCTCGTAGTGTTCTGAGCATATGTGCCCTGATCCTGCGTTCTCATTCTCTTTTCTTTCGGTCTGACTGAGGGGCTTGGCGTAGTACGCTCTGATGGAAGGCGTTTTATTGCCTTCCTCGTAGCCCCCTCCCCCCTTCCCTCATCGACCTTCGCTGCTGCATCCGTCAAGGTTGCAATCGCCCCCGAGGTTTGATGCAGCTTCGCTCTCTTGCGACGTCTTCTCTCGGCTCCACTCAGTCTGACCCGATTCACATCGGTACCAGACTGGTCAGCCTTGTCAGACTTCGTGTGTTCGCCATCGCTGGCCCCACCCGAAGTTGCTTTTTCAATATTAAGATTTTTTAAATTGGTTTCCATTTTAGTCCCACGAGTACCGCGGTTAAGCGTTTTCACCTGGTGCATTGCCGCGATTGCCCAGGGCTTGGCTTGTCTCGGGTGGGTTACACCCAAGACTACTCTCAGAGGTCGCCCAGGTTTCTGAGAGGCACCGTTAGCGACACAGCTCCCCCTGTGCCACGCATCCTTAGGCACGGTATGGCCGAGGCCATGGCTTACGCCGCTCACACACATGGATTGGGTGGACTCCTCTTAGCGACCGCGGGCAGCGGTAGTCCTTAAGACCTCCACCGCCCGCGACCGAGCCCCCTCACTACGACAAAGTGGGAACCCAGTAGAGGGGGAAGGCACGCTTTACGTCAGGAGAAATTAATTCTCTCCGAACTGACGTGGCGACCCGCTCCAAAACCAGAACATGCCCTGTGCCCAAGCTTCGCATACCGAGGCCCGAGCTATGTCCAAAAAAGCTCGAGCTTCGTGAAAGACCCGAGGCTGCACAGAGGCTATGAGAAGCCATCTCTGAGGGCACTCGAGATGGAAGGGCACAACGAGCTCATAGAGACTGTGGAAGTCATCTATGACGAGCTCGAATTGCAGGAAACTGAAGCAGCACACACCTTGCAAAGTCGTGATGCTCCTTCAGGGAGGGGTGGACGTACTGGTTTCACCAGGCACTTGTTAGTGTGTCGCAATTGCGACCAAGTAGGCCACACATTCCGGTTTTGCACCGCCGAACGAAGCGTATTTTGTTACGGATGCGGTGCCAAATGCGTGCACTTGCCAGAGTGCACAAAATGCCGTCCAAAAAACGGGAAACCGGAAAGCGTAAATGACGAAAATTCGTCTGCGCCGCCGGAAATCTCGGAGAATTTGAAAAGAAACCCAGTGGAAGAGGCAGAAAATTCCTCAGAAACTATAGGAAGGGAGATCTCAGGGCAGAATCATAGCCCAGAGGTCGGAAAAACTGCTGTACAAAGGGTAGAAATGCCCGCGGCAGTGGCAGAGGAGTCTCGAGAGGAGGGGAGAGTGGAAAAACTCTCTCTGGAATCCCTGACGGACCCCATTGCATTGTCATCGCCGGAGATAAGCTCTGATCTGGAGTTTATCAATCAGGCGATGAAAGAAGGAAAGACATTTGCCTTTCACGTGAATATCGAAATTCACGGAAGGAAAATACGCGCTCTAGTGGACTCAGGGGCATCTCGTACCTTCGCTGGAGAAGCGGTATCAGTGTGAGAAGAATACCACCGAGAAGAGTTCTAGTGGCGAATAGCCAACTAGAGGTGGTAAAGGAAGCCTCTAAAATACCTCTGGTATTAGGGGGAAGACCCGTCACGGTTGAAATTCTTTGGATGGCTTCGCTATCCGAGGATTTCATACTGGGATTGGACTTTTTGAGAGAAGCACGGATGGTCATTGACTTCTTTGACCAATCCTGGTTCTTTAGAGACAAACCTGACGAAACATTCAAGTTTGTCTCGGTGGACCGAGCCTGCCACATAACTGTGTGTAACGGCTTGAGGGTACCTGGAGAAGAGCAAAATAGCCAACTCCAGAGGCTCCTGGATGAAAAAATTCCAGTGCATGAAGGAAGTCCACCGATTTCCAAGCTACCACCCCACAAGATTGACGTGGGAGGGCACGAACCTATCCGACAAAGGGTCAGAGTCGTGTCCGAACACATCAAACTGTCAATGTGGAAGGAAGTAGATGAGATGCTCCGAGATGGAGTCATCAAGCCATCCCAAAGTGACTGGAATAGTCCCGTAGTGATGGTCAAGAAAGCCAGCGGAAATTATCGGTTTTGTATCGATTCCCGCCGGGTTAATGAAGTAACGAAAAAGGATGCTTACCCGGTTGCAAATATAACCGGTATCCTTGATGAGTTACGACAGGCCAATTATATCACGACACTCGATTTGAGTGCCGCGTATTGGCAAATACCGTTGGCGGAGGACTCGAAAGAGATCACTGCCTTCACGGTGCCGGGAAGAGGGTTTTTTCAGTTCGAACGCATGCCGTACGGACTGACAAATGCACCCGCTACCTTCCAAAGAGCCCTGGACAAATTAATCGGTCCAGAGATGTATCCCCACGTGTTCGTGTACTTGGATGATATCATTATCGTCTCAAGGACATTTGAGGAACACCTCACGTGGTTGGGAAAGGCCCTCGATAAATTGAGAGATCACGGTCTCACAATAAATCGAGAGAAGAGTGTTTTCTGTCGTTCCGAGGTGAAATACCTCGGATTCGTCGTGAACAGTCAAGGACTACAAGTCGACCCCGAGAAAACATCGGCAGTCGTGGATTTTCCCGTGCCGAGGAATCTGAAACAGATTCGTCGTTTTCTGGGAATGGCCTCCTGGTATAGACGATTTATACCGGAGTTTGCAACCATAGCTCAACCGCTGACACTTCTGACCAAGAAGAATCAGCCGTGGTTATGGGGAGAAGAACAGCAAGACGCCTTCGAAGCGCTGAAAAAGCACTTAACGTCGACTCCAACTCTTGCTTGTCCCGATTTTTCACTGCCGTTTACCCTTCAAACGGATGCGAGCAGTGTGGGACTTGGGGCTGTACTCTCGCAAGTACAGGATGGACAAGAGCGAGTTATAGCTTACGCTAGTCGCTCATTAACGGGCCCTGAAACAAAATACACAGTGACTGAGCAGGAATGCCTAGCCGTTGTGTGTGCCATTATGAAGTTCCGCTGTTACTTGGAGGGCTACCCCTTCATAGTAATAACGGACCATAGCGCCTTAAGGTGGCTTCATAATATGAAAGACCCGGCTGGAAGGCTAGGGAGATGGAACCTCCGGTTGTTAGAGTATGATTACAAAATCATACTCCGGAAAGGCGTGCTTCACCATGTGCCTGACGCCTTGTCATGCGCACCGGAAGGAGCGACGGAGTTGCTCTCGATGGCGGTAGANATAACGGACCATAGCGCCTTAAGGTGGCTTCATAATATGAAAGACCCGGCTGGAAGGCTAGGGAGATGGAACCTCCGGTTGTTAGAGTATGATTACAAAATCATACACCGGAAGGGCGCGCTTCACCATGTGCCTGACGCCTTGTCACGCGCACCGGAAGGAGCGACGGAGTTGCTCTCGATGGCGGTAGATACGGAAGATAAATGGTATCTCCGGCGCTGTCGAGACGTAGAGAGAATCCCGGAAAAATATCCTACGTGGAAAATTTCCGAGGGATTGTTATACCACCTGAGGCCGAAAACATTTGCCTCAGTGGACAATCAAGACTTGGACGAGTGGAAATTAGTTCTCCCTCGTGAAATGAGACGTGCCGCTATACGCGAATGCCACGATTTGCCGCAGGCAGGACACCAAGGTGTTGATAAGACCTGCCAACGCTTGGCCAATCAATATTATTGGCCAGCGATGTTTGAGGACGTGATGACGTACGTAAGTGCGTGTCACGAATGTCAGCGCTGCAAAGTGCAACAGCAAGCCCCGATAGGCCAGATGGGACCTCGCGCAATCGAGAAACCCTGGTCAAGAATATCGGCGGATATCATGGGTCCCTTTACGCGTAGTAAAGCAGGACACCAGTATATCCTAGTGATCCAAGACTTCTTTACGAAGTGGATAGAAGTGCGGCCGTTGCGCAAAGCAACCGGTGCGACGATACGGAAAGCATTGGAGGAAACCATTATTTATCGATGGGGAGCTCCACGAGAATTGCTGACCGATAATGGGACCGAGTTCGTAAATAAGGACTTGAGAGAGTTGGCTGCTTCAACTAATATGAAGCACCGAACAACGCCGCCGTATCACCCGCAAGCGAACCCCACTGAAAGAGTGAACCGTTCGCTAAAAGCTATGATACGAGCGTACGTGGATCAGGATCACCGTGATTGGGACTGTCATCTGGATGCATTTCGTTTTGCATATAATACAGCCCAACACAGTTCCCTGAAGGCAACCCCGGCTTTCGTAAATCTCGGGCGAGAGCCAGAGCCAGCGAATTCGCTGCGACGAAAGCTGGAGGGAGAGGTTGAAGTTGAAGAAACTCCAACAGAGGCTTGGGTCGAGCGCATGAAGCGCCATGACACCCTCAGATTGGCCTTTAGGCATGCATTAGCCGAAGCTAATGATCGACAGGCGCAAAGTTATAACTTGCGCCGAAGGAAAGGTGAATTCGAGATCGGCGAACTGGTCCAAANCATATAATACAGCCCAACACAGTTCCCTGAAGGCAACCCCGGCTTTCGTAAATCTCGGGCGAGAGCCCGAGCTAGCAAACTCGCTGCGACGAAAGCTGGAAGGAGATGTCGAAATTGAAGAAACTAGACCGAGGCCTGGGTCGAGCACATGAAGCGTCATGACACCCTGAGATTAGCCTTTAGGCATGCATTGGCGGAAGCTAATGATCGACAGACACAAAGTTATAACTTGCGCCGAAGAAAAGGTGAATTCAAGGTCGGCGAAATAGTCCTAGTTCGCGGCCACGAGCTGTCGAGTGCTGCAAAACATCGTTCAGCGTCCTTGAACAAACCGTTCAATGGACCTTTCGTGGTGACCGAGAAACACTCCAGCAACTTTTACCAAGTTTCTGATATGGCGGGTCGTAATACCAAAGACTGCTGTAGTGGACATGAAGCCCTATAGGGAATCTTTGGAGGACCCCCCGACTGAAAAGTCGGAAGGAGAGGAATAGTTGCTCCTGGAGGGTTTTGCTTGAAACGTCTAGGTTTCGGGTCGAAACCTCTCTTAAGGAGGGAGGTATGTAACGAGATTTTCTCGTTACGGGTTGAAATCCCCTTAAAAAGATAAGTGAACTCTCAAAATTGTTGAAGAGAGATAAGTAGTGACACCTAGAAGCGGCTGAAGAAAGCCGGGACTAGGTGAGATAAACCACAAACCAATGAAAGACCTAAGGCATAGCGGTTATGGGTGAAACCGCGACCCCTGGAGGTCTGGAGGGCGTTACTAGGACTATCGCCGTATTAGAATTCGCCCAGCATGTGCTAGGGGAAATGGGGCCGACGTACAGGCCGTCCAACTGGGCGATTCTATAGGCTATGTCGGAGTAGGCTAGGGACCAACGGCCAGGTGGAAGGACTGGTACCTCCGTGATCCCGCATCCCCCACTAGTAAAAAAGGAGTTATTTCGGCACACGAAGTGACGACTTTGTTGTTTCCGGCGTCATCCGGCTCGGCGAAACAAATGCCGAGCACATGGGCCCGTGGGTCTGGAGTAGAGATCGTCCTCCTGTCGACCCGACCATGTGCCGACATTTGAGTACCCGGAGACGGTGACGAGCGATGACCCAAGCGGTAACTGGTGGCCGAGAGTGTGGGTGGTCGTGAAGTGGGTAACAGTGTTCCACTTTGGTCGGATCAGCCTCTCGGCGTCCCAGGCTCTGAGGAGTCCCGGCTGATTCGCATTTAGCTCTGAAAACTCCCTCGAGTCTCAATACTCGGGAGGAGAATGAACACTGGCAGAGTCGAAAGATTCTCCAGCAGGTCATGAATTCATTTCATTATGGAAAGTTATGCCGCAAGGTATAATACACGGCTTGCAAAGGCTCGTGAGGATGTGGTGGTAATACTCCTGGTGGACCTCGCCCACTCTACCGTATCACGCTGATGTTAGCTAGGCAACCCATTGTCCAGCCAAAAGTCCTCTGAGTGGACGAGTTTGCCTCAGAGGCCGATTTTCGTCGAACCTCCCGTGAAGGTTCGGCTGGCGCCTGACTATTGAGCGATAGAGACGGCTAAAAAGTAGTTTGGATTTTTCCTAGGTGAACAACCCGGGAAAATATCCTTACAACATATAACTCATAACATTGTCATCACAGCATTAACTTAATGCTTTCTTAGAAACTTTTATCACCAATCTTAAAAATACTTTGACACATATGGACCTGAAAACAATTATTACCAGGGGCAAGTCAAATGAGTTTCCATTGAAATAATGACAGATTCTTCGTCGTTGGCAAACTGAGGTACAGGGAGATGCTCGTGGTCGATGAAACGAAAGAAAATTAATTCTAACTTTTTTCATTTTTTTCCTGAAAATCGAATGCGAAACAAGGATATGAGCGTGACGTCACGACCTGCGCGATCCCCCCACCCCCCACCGTTACACATCATCACAACATTCAAGACCCCCTCCCCCTAAGTGCGTGACGTAATTGTTGAATGCTCCCATTGATCTAAATTTTTCAATACTTGAATTGAAATCATTTTGATTTTTCCAGCTGAGAATGAAGATGATGAAGTCGAGATCATCGACACCAGCGCTCTAGCGGAGGTCAATAACAAGGTAGTTCGCACCACCCAGTCAACTGATAATGGAGGTGCTGAAGTCATCAATATTGAAGTCAACACTCTTGAATGTAAGTATTCAATGGATTTCTTTCCCCTCAAAAATTCTAAAAATTTCTCAATGATTTTCCATTGATCACGTCTGATTTCTTATACTTTTCAGCTAACAATGACGATGATGAGGTTTAGACAATCAACCTAGAAGTTATCGATGCTGATGATAGCAAATGGTTCCATCACCCAATTATCCGTCCAATCCCAGCAGTACGATGGATGGACAAAGTCAAACTCGAGTGCACAGACATCATTTTGCCAAAACGTAAAATTTTTGCTGCACGGACTCGAGTGAGGACTGACATGAGACGAGAACAATCAGCCTTTCGTGAAGATGTCTTCGTTCGATCCAAATGGGGGAATCGAAGGAAAGTCAAGTCAAGACCCCCAAAACCATGGTCTCGCTAACGCTGCATCGTTTTCATTCATTTATATTTCACATTTCTCATTGTAAACAGTTTTTTCATATACATTCCCAAAATTTTATGTAACATCTTTTTTTTTGAATAATAATAATCATATTGACTTATGCGAAATTTTTATTTTCATCGTCGACTTTTCAAATTCCTATTCATTCTTCAAGATTTTCTTCATTTCGAAAGTTACTCGTATGGTAAAATAAGAATTTTTTTCAGGCTGAGTTGGCGCCATCTGTTTGTCAATGTTTGTCGTGGAATGTAGAGACACATCTTTGCACCATTGATATTTTCAACGATCCTCCTAGATTCATCGATTCAAAGCTAACACGCATGAAAACAAATATAAGGGCCTCCGCAGAATCAAAAAGCACAAGCGATAAGCAACAAATATCGGTTATAGGCTATAAGAAATGAGTTTCCAACATTTCGCAGTCAATGCACGAACGGACAATAGAAGAGTATGTTATAAGCTACAAGAATAGCCTTATCCCCTATATTTGTTGCTTATCGCTTGTGCTTTTTGATGGTGTGAAGGCCTTACGAAACAGCTCATCGGAATAGGGAATTCGCAATCACAAAACGGTTTTCCTCCCCCTCGTGGTCACTCGGTAAACTAGCATTTCGCAGCCAATGGAAAAAGTAATGGATGAGATGAATATATTCCCCTCTCTCTCACTTTCATATCCTAAAATACCACAACATAATAGTTCACGATTATTCCAACTGGCGCTCTCAGCGGTTTTGCGATTACGAATGGTTAGTGCACAAACCAGAAATGTAAGGAATAAAGAACAAATATGAAGAACAAGCATAGACATACAATACTATAGACTGCGCATCACAAAACAGAGGAGAATTGCGGTTCTGTCACCACTTTTCTTCTTCGTTTAACAACGGTGACTAACACAACTCTCTCCGTTCGTTCGATGATTTTTTTCAACATCCGAGGCATAGGGAAAGCGCAGTCTATATGAATATTCTATGTCTATGGAAACAAGTGAGAAATTGATGATGGCGAGATCAGCGCCAGAACGGCAATTCAATGAACTACTCCTTCCTTATTCCACCATGCGATTCTTTATATTTGATCCTTATATTTTTTTAAATTCACATCAATTACTTCTAAATTATGAAATAGTATTCTTTCATCTGATTTTTCTAAGTGTGGAGGGATAGTGTTCAAAATTGATAAAATATTGATCATGAATGAATTTTGAGTTGCTTTATTCTCAATTGAGCATTACAGAATGTTGGATTGCAAGAGAAAACAATTATGTTTTTACTTCCTGAATGATAGAAGTCTCAATATATCCTCCAAGATGACTTTTATTCTTTGCTGAAGGTGAATGGGTTCCACTTTCCGGCTGAGAATGTGATGAAAAGATGATCTGTAGCTGCTGCAGTCCGGTAGTTCTCGAACTCCTCCTGATTGTGAGTGAAGACCTCGGAAATTCGCTTCGGCACCAAAATCGAACACTTCTGATCCAACTCGGCAATAGTTTTCAATTCATGCATGGTGCGGATCTCTTTCAGGCAGGTGACTTGATATTTCTGCCCAATAATCAACTCGCTGATTTTCTTCGTAGGCAGATGATTCTCCATACCAGCGATTTTATTCATTTTATCGAAATTGAGTGGTGAAGGGAGAGATTTCATTTCTTGCTCCATGATGATAGAGAAACTCCTGTAATTCTCTTCTTATGAAATGATTCGATTGGTTCTTACACCTTGTACACTCTAGGGAGGATTCTGACTGACTGAGTGCTAGAGCTCGTCATGTGCTCGCTTATATAGGCAGGGTGCGTGGGAACGTTGGCTTACAGCCGCTCTCAACGGTCAGAGAGTTCGTGGAAAGTGGGGAAAGGGGTTGAGAGGATGTTTAGTCTACAGCGACTCACCCTGTTCCTAACTGATAAAATATTCTGAGAAACAATTCAACCGTCTCAGCGTTATCTCGGAATGTCTCCGGGGGGGGGGGGNGGGGGGGGGGGGGGGGGGGTAGTTTCTCATGACTGTTCATATGATACGCCTTTCAACAGTCATTCGAATGAGTCACCCCCACAACCGTTAGGGGAAGTGATTCATAATTTTCTCAGCCGTTACAACTCCATCTTTCTTTACACAGGGATAGTATTTCATTGGATTGATAATCTTCGAACGGGGTATAAAAGAGGGTGGTGACTCCATACAATTCATCAGTTCACTTCTAGATACTAACATGGAGACGTCTGCTGAAATTATTAGAATTCTGGAATCTAGATACAGAAATGCACTCATCCAGGACTTGGAGCAATGGATTAATAAGCGTTCTCACTACATAACACTTCTCACGAAGAAATTAAAAAAAGCTGATTTATCTGAGGGTGATAAGAGGAATGTTCGAGCAACAATCAGTACCGTCCAAACGTATCATCAACGATTCATTGACAAGCAGCATCGAGGGGGAAGGATCCATGAATCAGGACATGAGACAGAACTCAGTGAACGAGTGTGTTGGGTGGATACGGAATCTATCTTCAGGGGGCGAATACGCACCGGTACCATTGTGAATCTTCGAAACAAGAATCCACAGAACTTCCTGAGAGATGCTAAGAAATTAGCTATAGTCAAATTGAAAGATGTTCTCCAGAATGAGGATAATTTGAAAGTGAATACACTATCGAACTGCAAGTATGAAGTAGAAAAAAATGATGCAACTGTTGAAGAGCTGAAACACCTTCAAACAAACACTGGAATGATTCTACCTACTACAGTCCTAGAAACTTGGTTTGATGAGTTCGTCATAGAGCCACTGCTCACCAAAATGCATGATTTTCAAGAACAGGATTCAGGATGGAAGCTTGTAGAAATTCTCAATTTAGTAGTGAACATGAACCGTTATGTACCACTCTCTGTTGGCTTATCAACCTATGTAGCATTACCTCATGATATACAATGCAAAAAAGCTGTTGTAAATATCAAAAATTCAGATGAGTAGTGTTTTCTCTGGTCAGTGATAGCTGCTCTTCATCCAGCTCGAAGTAATAGATGCATTACCAGCTCGTATCCACATTTTTCATATGCAACTCTTCGCAGAAAAAGAACTCAACTTGATTACAAAGGTTTTCATTTCCCTCTAGCCTTGAATGATGTTTCCAAGTTTGAGAAGAGGAACGACTTATCAATTAATGTATATGGTATTGAGCATGATTTTGAGTGTAGAAGTGAGATAGTGCCTTATCGCTTGAGTGCAATACAATCAGAGATACCAACGATTCATTTACTACTTTTCTGCTCGAATGTTCATAAAAGGGCTGAAGTCCAACCAGTCTATCATTATGCATGGATGTATGATCTTTCCAGACTAGTCAGTGCTCAATTGTCACATCATAAAACACGAAAATTTTTATGTGATCGATGCTTGTGTCATTTCCAAGATAAAAAATCATATGAAACTCATCTCAAAGACTGTTACGTGATCAACAAGCTTAAAATGGAGTTTTCTGAGGAAAANTACCTACTACAGTCCTAGAAACTTGGTTTGATGAGTTCGTCATAGAGCCACTGCTCACCAAAATGCATGATTTTCAAGAACAGGATTCAGGATGGAAGCTTGTAGAAATTCTCAATTTAGTAGTGAACATGAACCGTTATGTACCACTCTCTGTTGGCTTATCAACCTATGTAGCATTACCTCATGATATACAATGCAAAAAAGCTGTTGTAAATATCAAAAATTCAGATGAGTAGTGTTTTCTCTGGTCAGTGATAGCTGCTCTTCATCCAGCTCGAAGTAATAGATGCATTACCAGCTCGTATCCACATTTTTCATATGCAACTCTTCGCAGAAAAAGAACTCAACTTGATTACAAAGGTTTTCATTTCCCTCTAGCCTTGAATGATGTTTCCAAGTTTGAGAAGAGGAACGACTTATCAATTAATGTATATGGTATTGAGCATGATTTTGAGTGTAGAAGTGAGATAGTGCCTTATCGCTTGAGTGCAATACAATCAGAGATACCAACGATTCATTTACTACTTTTCTGCTCGAATGTTCATAAAAGGGCTGAAGTCCAACCAGTCTATCATTATGCATGGATGTATGATCTTTCCAGACTAGTCAGTGCTCAATTGTCACATCATAAAACACGAAAATTTTTATGTGATCGATGCTTGTGTCATTTCCAAGATAAAAAATCATATGAAACTCATCTCAAAGACTGTTACGTGATCAACAAGCTTAAAATGGAGTTTTCTGAGGAAAAAGAATTCTCAGCTTCAAGAATTATAAATTCAAGGAGGTAGTGCCTTTTGTGATTTATGCTGATCTAGAATGTCTTCTTGAACCCACAAATGATGAGGAAGATGTAGCTTTCTGTCAAAAGCATACTCCTCGTAGTGTAGCTTTTTACCTTCCGTGTTCCTATGATGATAAACTATCCAGATTTGAGATAAAACGTGATCCTAAATGTGTGACTTGGTTTATAAATGAATTATGTGCAATAGCAAAAATGGTTGACAGAGTCTTGAAAACTGTAGTCCCAATGGAGAATCTAACAATTGAACAATTTCGTGACTTTAACAATGCAGAGAAGTGTCATATTTATGAGAAGTCTTTCACTCTGGAGGATGTAAAACATCGTGATCACTGTCACTTCACAGGAAAAAATCGTGGTGTAGCTCATCAAGGTTGTAATTTGAACTATCAAAATTCTCATGACATTCGAGTGATTTTTCATAATCTTTCTGGATACGATGCTCACTTCATAATAAAAGATCTAGTGAATGAATTCCATGGCACAATAGAGTTACTACCGCTCACCAAAGAGAAGTACATTACATTCAAGAAACATTTACCAAAAACGAACGTGAAGCTGAGATACCTCGACTCATTTAGACTCATGGCGAGCGGTCTGCATAAACTGGCATCATACTTGACTAAAGCTGATAAGAGAAATACGCGAGCTCAATGCAATGATGTTGCTGGAGGAAGGATTTGAACTATTAGCTAGGAAAGGTGTGTTCCCATATGAGTACTTGGATAGTTGAATGAAGCTTGATAGTTCTAGTTTACCACCTAGAGATGACTTTTATTCTACATTGAGAAGAGAAGCAGTTTCAGAGGCAGATTATGCTCACGCCTGTCATGTGTGCGAGACCTTCAATATCTCAACCTTGGGTGAATATTCAGATTTGTATCTGAAAACTGATGTTCTACCCTTGACAGACATTTTTGAGAACTTCCGGAGAACTTTTACCACTGTTTATAAACTTGATCCTTTGCATTACTATACTGCACCAGGACTTGCTTTTGATGCTATGTTGAAGCACACTGATGTTGAAATTGCACTCTTCACGGATGCAGAGAAGCTATTCTTCATAGAAAAGGGGAAACGAGGAGGTGTTGCTCGGTGTACCAATTTCTATGCAAAAGCTAATAATGGCTACATGGATAACTTCGATGATGATGAAGATGAGTCTTACCTGATGTACTACGATGTCAACAATTTGTATCGTGCAGCAATGAGGAAATACTTACCTTACGAGTCGTTTGAATGGGTTAATCCAGAGGGGTTCGATGTCTTCAGTATACCCATCCATTCTCCAGCTGGATATATTTTAGAAGTGGATTTGGAATATCCCATTGAGCTCCATGATATTCATAAAGATTTACCATTGTGCCGTGAGCATTTCGTACCACCGAACCGCAAAGGTACAAAGCTCATGACGACACTTCACTCAAAAAATGAATACGTCATACACTACAGAAATCTTCAAAAATGTCTGAGTCTGGAGATGAAGTTAATCAAGATTCTTCGTCTCTTGAAATTCAAACAAGCAGCTTGGTTGAAACCATACATCGATCTCAACACAGAAAGGGGAAAAAAATCATCGAATGAGTTTGAGATTGAATGATTTGGATATTTTTTCCCCTTGTTGTTTTGTCTGTGCTTGGAGAATTACCTCAGATACTTAAGATTGAAGAGCTTGAAGGGAATCCTCCACGTGTTTATTCAGTGATATGAACTCTTTTTGCAAGAATGTTGTATATCTTGTCAGAATTTTCATTGAAACAGCATCCGAGGGATCCTTTGCATCAGCTAAATTACATAATTTTTTATTATCAATGTCATAGTTTCCATCATGTGTACGCTTGAATCCATCACCTGGAGGACCTCGTCTCCCTGGGGTAGTAGTACTACCATAAGCCCACTGTCGACCGAATACATCAACGCTCATGATTGAACTGATGAAATCTTGCTTGTACAGAATCTAATATACAATTCCAGCCTTACGTAACTTTTCGATGATGGAGAAAATTTCATTGGTGTGACTCGTATTGCCAGCTGCCTGAGATGCCATGAGTAAACGAAGTCTATCTACGGATTCATTAGGATCATCCCAGTAAACATAATCCATTTTTTTGTTCGTAGTCCTTGGAGCGATCACGTATTGCGGTAGCAGAGCTGTACCAGTTTTTTGAATCGATGATGATTCAAGCAGTGGTGCTATTATATTAGTAAATTTTTTATTCTTATTTTTCTAAATGGGTTGGTCAGCTTGATATCGAGATCGATGAGCACTCGTTCGTTCAATAATTTCAACATAAACTTTTTTGTCAATTTCAGTGATATGCTCTGGTTCTGGAGATTTCATGAAAATCTATGACATCAAACCAGGTGTTAATTTATACTCTTTATCTTGCAAAATCATTGCATCATCCTTGAAAGAAACTATTGAATTTCCGATTTTAAAACCTCCTTTCAAATTTCTAATGTCAAATTCAATGTCCAATTTTTTCTCTTTTGCTGTTCCGAATCTATCGAGATATGACTGTGCCGGGTTCTCTGCATTTGATATATTGAGGTTTTCAGTCGATGATTCATCAATCGACGCCAAACGGTCTTGAAGAATGGTTTTTGAGTAATGGAGTATCATTAAGACTCATTGAAGGTTGTGATGATGATGATGCTATATGTCGCGGAGTACTCGAGAAAATTTTTTGTTTATGATCCTCGTCTGCTGTTTTGAACGCATCATTCTGTTCATCACTATCTCCAACAACCATCCATGGAACCATTGATATCCCTCGTTCTGACAATTTTCTTTTCTTTTGTCGTGATTCTTTCGATTGTGCTTCAACTAATTGCTCAAGCGGTGTAATCATTGATTTAAATACTTCGTTTGCAGTACGTTCTGCAGCATCTTGACCTAATTTCAATGTTTTATGTTTACGTCGGATTGCATCACTTGCTAAAGCAATGTGATGCAAAACATTGGATTCTTTTTCCAACACCTTGCGCTGCATGTTGATTGCTGCACGTTCAGCTGAATACTGTCTTCAATCTCGAAGATCATTGCTTATTTATGGTGATAAAGCAATCGAAACCTCTTCGATAACATCCATCATTTAATTCACTATCTTTATTAATTACCATGAATCCATACCTGTCCAGATTCCAACAAGTTGAGCACAAATCTTTGAATTGTGTATATGACATATCAGTATTGACATGATCATCATGAATATGTTTCAAGTTCATCTCATCTTGACGAACAAGTATGAGAAAATTCGTATTATCATGCGCTAAATGTTGCGGGATACGAGCATAAGTCTGACAGAGATAGAAACAGTCTACGTTTTGATGTCGTCCCATACAAAAAATGCTCTCATTATTGTCTTGTTTCTCACAAGCAACATCATCGAAGATTATGATGGAGTTGGGGCGAGCATCTTCAGGTTTGATCACCACCTCGTGGTCATTGAATGGAAAATATTCATTAACTTTTGTAGATTCTAACAACTACTTCAAGAACTGATATTTCGGTTGAATCAGAGACTTTAAATACACGCNAACTGATATTTCGGTTGAATCAGAGACTTTGAATACACGCAAACATTCTCAAATCTCAATCCATTTGGATGAGTGATCAGTGCAAACAAGACATTTGTTTTACCACAGTTTGAAGGTCCACAAATCACTGCACGCATGCTATTCGGTAAAAGAGAACCATGTCGATTCATTCCCCCACCCTTTTTTCGTTGAACAATTTGATCGAAATTGATAACAGGGAGTTTCACATTTTGCCTCTTGAATTTCATCTTGACGACTGCCGCATTAGCTATAAATACGCTGTATTTATATGGTTTCAATCAGTCGTTGACAGACCATGATCGCGTGCAAACGTAAGAGAGAGCGCAGCGGTGAAGGTTTTGTGAATAGAGTGATTAATAACTTGCCTGTGGCATTACATATGCCAGGTTATAAATACTGTGGACCAGGCACCAAATTAGCTAAACGATTGGCTCGTGGTGATCGTGGCATAAACCCTCTTGACGAAGCGTGTAAAGAACACGATATTGCCTATTCTCAGAACAGAGAAAACTTGTCTGCTAGACACAACGCTGATAGTATTTTAGAACAACGAACTTGGAGTCGTGCGTTGGCGAAGGACACTGGTCTCGCTGAAAAGGCTGTAGCTTGGGGAGTGATNCAGGCACCAAATTAGCTAAACGATTGGCTCGTGGTGATCGTGGCATAAACCCTCTTGACGAAGCGTGTAAAGAACACGATATTGCCTATTCTCAGAACAGAGAAAACTTGTCTGCTAGACACAACGCTGATAGTATTTTAGAACAACGAACTTGGAGTCGTGCGTTGGCGAAGGACACTGGTCTTGCTGAAAAGGCTGTAGCTTGGGGAGTGATGAACACCATGAAGGCTAAGAAGAAACTCGGGATGGGTGTGCGTAAGAAGAGGAAAACTGATACGAGGAGGAGAAAGAAAACTCGGAAAGGACATAAGCTGAAAAAACGAACTGGCCGAGTTTCGAAGGGAAAAATTGGAGAGGGTAGCAAGCGAAGAAAGAAGAAGAAGATCCTATTACGTCAGATTATTGATGCTTCTAAAGCTTCGATGCTTCCAGGAGTGAATACTGTGAAAACAGCATTGAAGGATACACGTGAAGCTGTAAAAAATGCTGGAGGAAGGAAGGAAATTCGAGCCTTGCCTCGCATTCTATCTGTTCCAACAAAAACCGCTGGAATTTTGGCCGCTTTTTTCATCCCTCTCTTCGCTGGACTTAGTGCCACAAGTGCTTTAGCAGGTGGTGCTGCGGGCATTGCAGAAGCTGTCAATGACGCTAAGGCTGCCGGGGAAGCCACTGAGGAGAGTAAACGTCACAATCGGAGTATGGAAGATATTGCTCTGAACAAGGGCTTGTATTTGAAACCTTATAAGCAAGGTTTGGGACTTCATTTGAGTCCAAAAAACGTGTAAGACTACCACACCGGGCGCTCACCGATAATGACATACTAAAATTTGCTAAAGCAATGAAAATTCCCCATTTTCGAGCTGTGTAAATGAAAAATAATATGCAGAATAATGGTCCTCGAAAACATGAATCTGCTGTAGTCAATCTTGATGACACTGAGGGACCTGGCATCCATTGGGTTGCTTATAAAAAGCGAAATAAAGATGTCATTTATTTCGATAGCTTTGGCAACTTGCGTCCACCTCAAGATTTAGTAAATTATCTCGGTGCTGGTAGTATCGTGAAATACAATTACGAAAATTATCAAGACTATGATACAATTATTTGTGGACATTTATCCTTCAAATTCCTGTCTAATCAATTGTTATAAAAGCAGCGATCCACGCCGGTGACAGATCAGTTCAGCGCTAACCATCATGGGTGACTCTTTCACGTTAACATTGTCAGGTACATCTTCTGTACTGCAGGCATATTATTTTCTATCGATTGAGTTATCACCTTTCAAAATCTACAGTGTAGGGTTTGTGTCATTCTTAACATACAATTCAATCCCTAATATTGATGAGGGACATAATAAATTCTATTTCGTGAAAGACACTGAAACTGTTCTCACATTACCGACTGGGACCTATGAAATTGAGGATATTGAGAAGCAGTTGAAAAAACAACTTGAAAATGAAGGTGTACATGAACTATATACTGTATGATTTAGATAAAGTGATGGGTTGGGTTTCTTGGGAGAAATGTCGGGATAGTGAAATTGCAACCAAAGATTTGAAACGAATTTCCGAAACCGACTACGATCAACGATTGAGGGAGAAGCGAATTTTCATCAAAACAGCTAATTACACTTATCTAACTGGTTTTTACAAACGTGACACGCAGCACATACCTTGTACAGGAATTTATCTCATTAATATTTCCAACTCTTTTCTTTTTCCTCTCATCAAATCATTCAGATGTGGTATTTTTTTAATCAAAATTTTAGCTAAGATTAAACTGACACAGGAAGCATTGCTCAAGAAATGTATCATCATACCACCTAATGGCAACAACGATGACTGCGACAACAATGGCAGGATATATGCGCCTCACAAAGGCAATGATCCTAACAATTATAAAAATATTGCCATTGAATTGATGCAGCCACTTTACTCGCAAAAGGAACTCCAAATACGAAAACTGACAAAATACTCGGGAGTACAGTGTCGAATTGAGAAGATTGTCAGTGATACAATTGATCAAGACACATCAAAAGGCAAAAAGAAGAAGCAACATTGATCTATGTAGGAGAAAAAGAGGTTAGTCACATCATCAAGTTCGTTTTCTAATCTAGCAGTCGTCTATTGAAGCGTATAAAGTTATCAAAGAATACTGTTGTGGTCAAGGTGCACGAGTTTGATACTATTCAACTCTGTAGTCGGTGCAACTCGAGATGTGACCAGTTGTTTTCAATAACTCGTTATTCTACACCTAAAACTCATCAGAAGCAACCTTACCCCCGAATCTTCGATTTCAATGTTCGAGAAATTCAGGAGAAGAGCCTACGTTGTTCGAATTAGCGTCGGACATTAATTGTTCCACAGGTTCAGTTTTAAGGTTCAGTTTTTTTAAGCTAAACCTGAGGTTTTGTTTGAGTAACCTCCTTTGTGTAGGGTACTCACACAAAATGTTGATGTGAGTACTCTAATGAAAAACTACATTTCCCAGAGTCCGAGTCAAACATTTTTATTGGAGAATACTGGTTGGATTTTACAAGAAAATGGGAAAATAACTGACGATGCAGGATATTTTGATCTCTCTATTCCTGTGAGTATGATACTGGGATTTGCTGAAGATTACCAACAGATTATCATTAACGCGAAGTATGATTTGATTCTCACTCGTTTACACAATGACAACAATGCTATTTTACAAGACCAATCTGCTCAAGGGGCACACGCAGAGGACTTCAAAATTTCACTCACCAAGCTCGAATGGATGATACCCTACATCAAAGTTGCAGATTCTCGTAAAGTTCAACTGTTGAATTATATTGCTAAAGATATAGCTACACCTATTAGCTTTCGAGCTTGGGAGATGTACGAGTATCCTATGCTACCGAGAACCTCCAAACATGTTTGGGTAGTGAAATGTTCAACACAATTGGAAAAACCACGCTTCATTATTGTCGGATTCCAGAGCTCTGGAAGAAATCAAATAACCAACAATGCCAGTGAATTCGATCATTGTAATATTCGAGATGTGAAACTCTTCCTGAATTCTCAGAGTTACCCCTATGGAAACCTCAATCTTGATATTACACACAATCAGTACTCTCAACTCTACAACATGTATACCGACTTCCACACTTCTTACTATGGTAAAGAGCCTGAGCCCTTGCTGAACAGGGATGCATTCTTGAAAACAGCACCGCTCATCGTCATCGATTGCTCCAAGTAGAACGAGTTCCTGAAAACTGAACCTGTGGATATTCGACTTGAATTCTAATCGACGCAAATATTCCCTAATACTATTGCAGCTTATTGCTTGATCTTACACGATCGAATTATTGAATATCATCCTCTCAGTGGTGGAGTGAAGAAAATTATTTTAAAAAAACATCTTATATAATCATGTATTGTTTCTATGGGATTAATGAATAAATAAATGAATACATTTGGATAATAAAAAAGAATTTGTATTTCATATTGTCTGCAAGTTTTTTACAACACTGATAATTCTTGAGACTCTCAAACTTCCTTTTCAATGTCAATTTCATTCCATGCAAATATCCGAGAATTCATAAAATCGAAGCCTTTTCACCATCCTCTTCATCCAACTTCATCCTCTCGATGGTAGAAGAAACCTCGTTCACTTTTTTCTTCAATTCATCCTGCCGTCTTGTTAATATAGTCCCGATAGATTTCTCAATGATGCCAGATTTGAGATCAAAGAGAGCAGGTAAAGATAATCCAGAAGTATTCTGCATTTCTTATCGATTCTTCTTCACGATTTCCATCCGATACTCGAAATCCAAGATATCATGAAGGAAGTCAGAGGCATAGTGGATCATTACCAAAATGTTTCTCAATGATACCAATATAACTTAGTTGGAATGGTGCACCCTCCATCAAATAATGCTTCTCTTCTTGTGTTAAATTCATTTTGGTTCTGACTATCGAAACACTCGAGACTCGTTCTCTTATACCCTCCCATCCCCACCACTCCACATAATAATCAACATCAACGGCTGAATTCTTCTACGAAAAAATGACGATCATTCAATTCTCAGAAAAATGGTAACGGAAAAAAAATTCGGAGAAGAGGTTAACCTTTCTCCGAAAAATGATCTCATAATCACCCTCAGTAGACTAAACATCCGACATTTCTTCCACCCCCATTAACAGTTCAATGCATATCAACTAAAATATTACTGAGACTGGTAAGCTGGTAGTCCTGGCGTAAGCGGTAACATAGTTTCCCACCAAATGAATGGCTAGGGTTCGATTCTCGGTGGATACATGAGACAATTTTTCCATGAAAGTTGTGAAATAAGTATAATCGTGCTTACACCAGGACTACCAGCTTTTTATTTTTTTCAAATTTGGAATCACAAATTATAAAAATTGATGATAGATGTCTCTCTCGAATAATCACCAGCTGACGCGCACCAACCATCCGAGCTAACTGGGAGCGAAGGCGTTAGCCGCTAGATGGTGCGCCGCGTGAAACGTTCCAAGTGCAAGACCCTCTCAGTCAATTGACCACAATCATTGACATGACATCAGAAATCACTGACCCCCCTCCCCAAATCACCTCCTCCAAAACCCTCCCGCGCTCAAATCCAAATCGCTCAAAATCCACGCTCAATATCCAGAACCCCCCTTGACTACAAAAAATTACGGACTACTATTTCAAATGAATGCTTTCAAACAGAAGCAGAAGCTAATTGGTTCATGCCTAAGTCTAGTAAGATTGAAGGAGCATTTCTATCAGCGTAAGCATACTGATGTGCGCGTAAGTAAGCCGATGGCGCGCGTCGAGTCGACAGAGGTCTCCAGAGGGAAGACCGTCTTAGCACACCGAGATCGCTCTGGCGAAGGCGGTAGCGTGTCAAACTACTGCACGAGAGGTCGTGGGTTCGATCCCAACCTTCGGCAAAAGATTTTTTTTCACGAAAAATATTTCTCACATGGAGTCCCAACGGTAACAAGGAATTCTGCGTTATCGACAGCACCCACTATCGGTAACAAGAAATTCTACATTATCAACGGTACCCACTAAGTGGGACCCTAGGCTGGGACCGACCCCCCCCAACCCTCAGCGAGATGGCGCTAGGAATCACTGACTCCCCCATCCCCCTGTAGCGTCTCGCTACACACACACCAACGCGTAACGCACGCACGGATACGACAACGCTGAGAGACGACTGGACATCGGTGACATCATCGCGCTCTGTCACGCGCCCAGTATAAAATACCTCTCACTCGCACCTATTGTCATGCGTATCCAAATTCCCGTCTTACGCGATTTAAGATAGTCAGTAGAGTCTAACACTGACCTCCGATCAGATCACTTTGATTATTCTTTCTCTTTTGTATATATATTCTAAACGTCTTGATTAAACTGTAATTTAAATACTAATTACATTTGTTAGTGAATTGTTACATCCCTCAACAACCTCAATTCCTACACCCCCACTCCTAATCCCCCAACCCACAATCTCGAACCTTACGCGACTGTGACGCAGTGCGCTGGGAACTGCGTGAAACAATATCCAGAACCCCCCTTGATTACCTATTGAGGTTTTTGATTTTTTGTTTCATACTTTTTTAGTATAACTGTTTCGATGAAGTAAAACTACCTGGGTGTCACTGAATGAAGGAAAAGTTGATAAAATTGATTTTTTTTTGTTTGCTAAGAAGTCGTAGATCAAACTTTCTGATTAAAATTAGAATAAAAAAAAATGTAAAAAAGTGTGGTAGAAGTTTAGAAAAATGGAGTGACATATTTAGGAAATGAAAAGGGTTAGAAAAAGAATGTATTTAATTCTGCAGTTTAAATTTTTTCCTCTTAGATTATATATTATATATTTTCGTTGAGTGAATCAGAGATTTTTTATTTTTTGTTTCATACTTAGTATTACTTTTTCGATTACGTAAAAGTACCTAGGTATTACTGAACGAGTAACGCGAGTTTGCTAAGGAGTTGTAAATCTAACTTTTGAATTGAAGTTGAGATTATGGAATGAAAAAGGATTCAAAGGGTGTGAGAGAAGTTTGAGTGAATTAAGTGACATAATCAGGGAATAAAAAGGGTTGAAATGAGAATATTCGATTCTGCAGTTTAATTTTTCTTTTTCTAAAATTATATCTTATGTATTTTGGCTAAGGTAGTCAGAGAGAGGTTTTAGTCTTCGATGAATTGATAAGGATAAGGATAATTCACTTGTAATAATTCATTTCTGACATGAAAATATTTCAATTAGTCATTAATTTTTCTCGCATGGGGTATTTATATTTAATTGCACAGACGGCCAAAGATCAAATCATCTGTCAAAGCCTGTTGTCTGCGCCAAATGAAGCTCCAGACGCATTCATCAACGAACTGAATATTGATAAAATATCATTTTTTTCAAGGCTGATCTCCAAATGGAATTGAAGGATCCTTGAGGAGAATATTCAAGTGTGACTAATCTAATTAAATAATAATGAGATTGATTTCTTAGGTTCATGAAGAATTGTAAGCCACCATTTGAAATTAAAGTTCAGACGATGGAATGAAAAAATTCAATAAGTGTGAAAGAAGTTTAGATGAATTGAGTGATTATGTGAGGAAGTTGAAGGGATTTAAATGAAAATATTCTATTCTGCAGTTCTTCTTTTTCATTTCTCTGGAATTATATTTTTTTAATTGTTTTTTCGTTCGGATGGTCGGCGGTTTTTCATCTTTTGTGTCGTATTCTTTTTCCAGTATTACTTTATCGATGAAATGAAAAGATATTACTACTGAATGGATGTAAAAAAGGTACATTCAATATCTTCATAGCCTATGTTACGGCCCTGAATCCATCCGAAACCACGAAACTAAAAAATTTGATATTTAATCTCTATGGAATTAAATAGAGCGCAATAAACCGAGAAATGGAAAAATATAGCGTGATCGAGATGCCTGAGAGAATTATAATAAGGTGACCCAAAGGACAAACGAATGGTATCTAAGTAAGTCAACACCCGATGACAATAGCGGACAGTAATCACGTGCACAGATGAAGAGTCAACATCATGTTCGAATAACACCTCAATTCCCCGGAACTGGGCAATTTAAGTGAGATATGAAGGCCAGAATTCCTTTTTAATAACCAAATTAAAAGGGTAATTTATGACTGATAAATCCACCGAATTTGAAGGAGAAACCCACAAAACGGAGGTCAGAATCTCCTTTATGACCCTGGTGGGGTTAAGACGAATTGGAGCATTACGTTTTTAATCTGATCCAACGCAGTTGCTGCCTAAGTCTTAGTTCAACTTTGAAAAAACCCAAGAGTTAGTACGAAATTCTCTTCAAGAATTTCTGGAAGTCTGGTCCTTAGAGTCAAACTCCCTTGGAACAGAGCAGTATTCAGCTACTCCTACAACCAGCACCGAATTGTCTCTCATCTTCACTGCGGAACCTGGCAAACCATCTCAATCGTCCACTGACTGGGCCCTTCCAGATCCACCCAATACAACATTTCGTCTCCAACTGAAGATTCATCAACATCCAAATTTAACAGAACATTCAATCGTAAGTAAACGATTCATTTTAAACATCATTTCCTCCAAGAGTCATTGTAATTGAATACCTTGATTCTATTGGATGTACAAATTAATAAGGTACTTTTTTTCATGAAAATCAGAGTTTATTATAAAAAAAAACAAAAAGACATTTAACGCTCGAAATATTCCCCATTATTTTCGATGACTTTACTCCACCTCACTGGCAACTGACGAATTCCTTCACGAAAGAAACTTGGCGGTTTTGACTCAATAAATTCATCGCTGCTTTTTCGGATCTCGTCGATTGTTTTGAAGTGCTCATCAGCTAGGTGCTGTTGAAGAGACCGAAATAGGTGGTAGTCGGATGGGGCGAGATCAGGCGAGTAAGCCGCGTGAGGGAGAACCTCCCATCCTAATTCACAGATAATATCCTTAGTCGCTTTGGCGACATGCGTTCAAGCGTTGTCATGTTGGAGAATCACTTGTCTACTTCCGCTGCCAGTATATGGCCTCTCTTGCTCCAATGCATCATTCAAATGAATAAGCTGTTGTTGATAAACCTTCGCAGTAGCAGTTTGGCCAGGTTTAAGTAGCTCATAATATATCACACCCTTCATATCCCACCAGATACTCAGCATCACTTTTCTCGCATAGACATTGGGTTTCAGAGTTGACGTCGATGGTTGGCCGGGATTCACCCACGATTTTTTGCATTCAGGGTTGTCGTATAAGACTCACTTTTCATCGCCCGTAACGATTTTGTATAAGAAATCTTTTCTTTTAAATCGAGTGACCAGAGATGGCGCCGTCTCCAGTCATCGCTCCTTATTTTCTGTGCTCAGATTATGAGGAACCTATCTACCCTCCTTTTGAATTTTGCCAAGTTGATGTAGGCGATGAGAAATGCATTGTTTAGTCACTCCGACTTGTAGGGCAAGCTGTTTGGCTTTGAGCAGAATTTTCAGCCAAGAGTTGTTCGAGTTCTTCATCGCCGAATTGTTTCGGCTGACCCGGCCGTAACCGAAATCCCCGTCTCTAAACGTCTGGTACCACTTTTTACACATTTTATGTGTTACAGCGTTTTTTTCAAGAGCACAACAAATCATACGAGTAGCCTCGGCAACATTTTTCTTTAATTGAAATGGAAAAAGAATGCAGTACTTTAAATGTTGGTTATCGACAGATATCGTGTTTACTACTAGTTTTTAAGGTTATGTAAGAAGTATTTACTGCTTCGGTAAATGAATACTCCCAACATACAAAATATTGAAATATTAAGTTTTTGAACGCAATTATAAACCGCGAAATATAGGGGCACCTTATTAATTTGTACACCTAATATTTGGACAGATTCTTCTTCAAGAAATCTATACATTTATTACTATTTTTCCTCTTGTCGATATTTTCCTACACATCGGTACACTTCAGTATTTTACCACGGCAAAACGTTCCTAAATAATATGTAATTGAATGGTATGAGTTACGACCGTGACTAAGTGACGAATCCAGCTCTCATATTCCTATTCATTTGAGGATAATTAACCCTTTAAATATTGATCGTGTCCGCAACACCTATTAGGATGGATCGATAAGCTATAACTCGTGAGAATTTATCAATTATTCCCTTTTTTCTGGATTAAAAATATTTGGATTATTTTTTTGTTGTCAGATAGAGTATTTATACTTGATTACATGCACTGACAAAAATGAAATCGTCTGTCGAAGACTATTTTTTGCTTCTAATGCAGGTCCACATACATTTATTGTGCTAATTGAACTTTATTAATGATTGAATTTGAGCTAAAAATATATGCGACCACGTGATTGTTGATGATAAAACTATAGAAGAAAGGGTTGGAAGGATAAAAAAAGGCATCTGTCGTTATTTCAAAAAGAAGGGTTATGTACACGGGTGACGGTTCGGGAATTCGCGATCGCAAAGTAGATGTGGGAGCCACCAAGTGGTCTCTAAACTAACTACTCTTGGGGGGCAACCAATGAGATCGCTCGGAGGGAACCAATGATGGAGCTCAACAAATGAGATCAAAGAGAATCCAGTGATCTTATTGGTTGCCCGCCAAGAGTAGTTAGTGGAAAGACCACTTTATGGCTCCCACATCTATGTTGCGATTGCGAATTATCGGTGATGGATAATATAGGGAGTTGATTGAGGGACGGGAAGTGAAGCTAGAAAATTTCCGTGACTCTAATAGAGTGACGGTTAGTTTATTGCCCAGACCCGTCACTCCAATACAGACACGGATTCACTTCCCGTATCCCGTGTATGGTCTATTTATTCGTTCCGAAAATATTTACGCGTCTGTTCACGATTTTGGAGAGTGAACCTTACTGTTTTCACTACGCTATATATCATGCCTGGAAGAGCGGTGTAACTTCACTAAACAGTAGTATATACAATGGCGACCGATGCGCAGTACATTCGGCACTGTTTTCTACTCTCGGAAGTAATATTGTGTCTTATGTTACGTGTAGATATTGGTATAAGCGCTTTAAAGATAGTGATTTCGATCTCAGTGACCGGGAACGCCTTGGACCGCCTCTGAAATTTGAAGATGCTGAATTGCAAGAATTACTCGACAAAGACTCAACGCAAACCCAAAAAGAGCTTGTAGCTCAGCTAGGAGTTACTCACGCAGCAGCCTCTTAGCAATTACACGCAATGGGAAAAATACAAAAGGTAGGAAGATAGGTT
Organism: Diachasma alloeum; assembly: GCF_001412515.2. Lineage (NCBI taxonomy): Eukaryota > Metazoa > Arthropoda > Insecta > Hymenoptera > Braconidae > Diachasma > Diachasma alloeum. The sequence continues at coordinate 349,613 of NW_021680350.1, forward strand.
CCACACGAACTGACTGAACATAACCTCGGCCAACGCATGAACACGTGCCTTTCGTTGCTCGCCAAGTGCCAGAAGAAAATTTTTTTGTCAAAAATTGTGACGGGAGATGAAAAATATATTTTTTTTGCTAATCCCAAATGGGAAAACTCATGGGTGAATCCCGGACAACCATCGACATCCACACCCCAACAAAAAATTCACATGAAGAAGGTTCTCGTCTGTATCTGGTGGGATATGAAGGGTGTACTGTATTACGAACTTTTGGAAATGGGTCAGACAGTTACTGCAGAACGCTACAGTCGACAATTGAACAAATTGAGCGAGGTTCTTGATGAGAAGAGGCCATTTACTGGGCAAGGGAGCCGGAAAGTCATATTGCTCCATGATAACGCTCGAACTAATGTTGCTCGCGCGACTCAGAAAACGATTTTAAGCATGGATTGGGAGGTTGTCCCGCACGCGGTTTATTCACCGGACTTGGCCTCTTCCGATTACCGTCTGTTCCGGTCCATGCAGCACGCCTTCGAGGAAGGACGCTTCCAAGCTTTGGACGACATACGTAAATTCGTCGATAAATTCATCGCCTGAAAGCCTGCAAGTTTTTTTCGCGATGGCATTCGTATGTTGCCCGATTGAAGGCGCAAAGTCATCGAAAATGATGGACGATTTTTTTCGAGGATTGATCTAGTATTTATATATTTCATAATGTTACATTTTTTTTCATAAAAAAACGCAAAGATTAAGTTATACACCTAATATTTTAATAAAACCGTCATGCTTTTCGGAAAATGCCCTGTTTTAAATCTAAAAGGATAATCAGAGCGTAAACTATGTTATTTATTTTTATTTTCGTTAGTTTGGGAAGTGATGGGAAGAGGATTAGAACCCGTGTGATGTTTCAAGGGCATTGTGCTACTAGTTGTTTCGTCCCTACGGACCGGCCGGTATACTCCCACGTGTTAGGCGCCACTCTCCGACATTCCCGCGTTACGAATGCCCGCGCCATAGCAATGGTACGTTTTCTTACCCCCTTTTCGTATAAATTTGGGGAAAATTACACAATTAATAATCGGGAGAGATACTAGTCCCGTTTGCGCATCGAATTCTTAATAGGTTAAGGAAGAAAATGTCCGTGGAATTAAATGAAATAATCGGAATGCCCTGTATTCCCGCGTATGTCTCTCTCCCACTCACATAATAGGATATCATTCCCTCGTGACCCTTTGCTTAGAGACCCTTCAAGCTACATACCTCCCAAGCTATTCTTCTGTTTCTTCTTAAATATTAGATTTTATGAATTCCTGGAGGAGTTTGCTCTGTTTAATGATGAATTTGGAGATTATTCCTGAAATAATTCGAGTCCAGTTTGTAATAATCATATTTGCTAGCGAATAATGTATGAAAATAGCAACAGCGGAACAATTAAAATGAAATAATTGCATTCTAATCAATAATTAACAACAAAATGTTAAAAATTCGCCTTCGACTGAAATTCCTGCGTACGCAGCTTCAATATGTGGCAGTGTCGCAACTGTTGTAGAGAGGAATGGGCGGGCGCCAAAAACAAATCGGTGACACGCAGGTATCGGAAGCATTACGCATAGCATTTCTATTGTTTTTTCACTGATTCATTCACGTGCGAGGTTTTCGTCCATTTATTGTCATTCCCATAACTTTCCTTAGATTTTTGTATTCCATTGTTCAAGCCAGTTTTTTATTGCAAAAGTTTCCTGTTGTATTGTTTTTGGCTGACTTTTCTCCTTTTTCATCATAATATTGAAGCGAGCCACTGGCCCTTTATTTTTTCTATATTCTTCGGTTATTTTCAGGGACACCGAATTTCATCTCAAGATATTTTTTAAAGATTTCTTGATGAAAATTTTCATAAAAATTTCCATGAGAATTATCGGTTTTTTATTCATCAGATTTTTCTACGTAAAATTCAAGTTTGATATAAGAAAACAAATTACCATATATGAGACTAAATGAAAAAAAATGGAGCCTAAAATAAATTTCCTGTTCACGAGATGTGGCGATTACTGATTGAATCGATAGAATTGACTCTCGGAGATATTTGAAAAACCTTTAGAATTAGTTTTATTCATGAGGAAACACTTCTTGAGGGTATGCACCCATTTCTAAGTAATCGCCACTTACTGTGATTAAAATTAGAAAATTATTGGGTAATAAGGCGCGGGGAAGTTAATTGGTTGCTTCTCCCAAACGATAAAATTGAAGCCGGCACTCAGTACGGTTTAACAACTCTCCTCGTGTCTTGCGTTCATGGAATAGTTTTGTGTGTCGTAAGAAGTGAGTAGAAATTTCTCGAGTCTACTTGAGCTTCAATCCTATTTCTACTCGAGCCCTTCAGCTCTTGAAAATGCTTACCATGCAATATTGAAATTTTTTTTGCTACTAAATCATTGGCTAAGTACTCTCGTCATCATAGTTATTTGAAGCATTAACGTTAAATTGAGTTTTATTGAAATACCATTTAGTAAAATAACGCGAGAATTTTCATTCAATTCTACTTGATGTTTCCAATGCGATTGAGTTACCATGAAAAATATGATCGTCCACTATTGCGCAGGGTACTACAGAAACTAAAAAATCAATTATTTGTCCTAATAATAGTTTTTTAAGTAAAATAATCGTACATTAGAGTACAATACTCTCTATAGAAGTGGGCATGGAGTACGCGCATCGTACTGCAAAATCGTCTTATTTCACGGGACTGATATAAAATATGATATAAAAATTAGAATGGACTGTTGGTCGCTCGCTTCACGCGCTCTGCGGCTGTGTTGGAGTGATTGTGAGTCATTATGGATCGAACCAATAACTTCCCGAATAATTCCATTGTTTAAATTAATTAATAAGTAGATAGAAATCGCTAATTTGGGAAGGTTCCTATAAATAACTGAAGAAATTCCTAAGACAATTTTTATAAAAATTCAGCCAGAGTCGAGTGACATCACAATGTATTAATTGTGAGAAGAATTCACTCCCGTCATTTGTTTAGAAAAAATCGTTGAATTAAACAATGCTGGCATGTACAAAAATCATGTTTTGTTTTCAAAAGAACTTTGCAAAAAAACCACTCAGACGATCGTGTTCAAAATCCATTCAAGTTCAAGTACCCTAAAGATATATGCCCATGGTCTAAGTTTGACAATGTAAACTTTTGGGAGAGTCTGCCCACCAAATCATCCAAAATTAGTAAATTTTTTAAGATACAATAAGCATCTTATTTTTTTTTCAAGCCTGTAAAATTTTATTCAATATGAATATTTCACGATGTAATTTTTGCTACGAAGCTGAATGTATTTTTGGACGGATAAACGAGCTCAATCTTTCTTCACACAAAATATACTTTTTTAGTATCGGGGAAATTCATGCAATTTAGACACAGTACTCGGCATTTGCTTTCTGAGTGCACAGAATACATTGAGGCTCCTTGCAGTCCGCAGCTTTATGACTAGCGTCTGCACGCCTGACACAGAGTTTTGAGCGCTTCGCGCAGCCTGCTCAAAACTCGACTTATGCACGACTTGACATAAAATATTATAGAGCACTCGGTAATAAATTTCGTTTTCAACGAATGTGTGTACAGACCTCGCCTTCGGCTCGGCCTGTAAACTACACATTCGTTGAAAACGAAATTTGTGCCCTTGTACTCTAATGTACTATTTTGTTTTTCACTATTTTCCAGTCAGTTGGCTTGGTGGCTTCGATGGTATTACAATGTGAGTTTGTCAACAACGAGATTGTCGGAATTTTCGAATGCCATCATTACTTGACGTGGAAGGTTGAGGGAAGTTTCGGACTTCATCGTCGTTGGCGTCGTGGAAATAAAGTTGTCCTAAAGCCGGAGTGAGCCGTTCTGGGATGTGTGCATCAACAATTGGTGATATTGCATCCTAGTTAACATGTTGATCTCAGTCGGCATGAGTTTGGATTCTCCGGTATGGGAAATCCTCATTTAATAATTGATTTCCTAGCTGTCTGGATGATGTCAACTTCTCTATTGTATCATCATCTGAACTTTCCAAATTGGAATATATAATAATTCTTCGTCGCTTCTTGTTAGCTCCAATGTGATCTCCCCCACTCGTTTCTGACCACCAGTGATATTTGCAGGCTTCCTGAGACAATCATCATCTCCTGAATCATCCAGAAAGTCTGAAGTCTGATTGCTGATACCTGAGCTGACATTTCCTCTTTCAGATCTACCAGAGACACTCGTGCTCGGATCCTCAACAAAATAATCACCACTCAATGACTGATCTGAGTCATCAGTTGTTCTGATACAATTTGAACCTGTACTGGTCGATTTGGAGCCTGATCAACATTGTTGAATGGTTTAGCTGGAGTAAAATCTGCATCAGTGAAATAATTTCTATTGAACGGCCAAATTCCACTCTGTCTGAACTCATTTTTTGCTGATGGACTGATGGTAGCCGCTCAAAAGCTAGACCCAATAATGTTGAGAGTTCACAGTGTGTCACCACTCGCCCAGTATGGTTATCAATCCACTCTTTGAAAGCATTGCCATATGCAATCGGCAATAATCTCATACATGCTACCTCCAGTGGTAGTCGGCGATTGGTATGGGTTGTGCGGTGGAATCTTTGAAATAAGTTTTTCGTCACTGAGGCCCGATAAGTGTTACTTACGGTGACTGTGTTCAGGAAGAGGAGGGGGGGGGGTAAGTAGCGTTTAGCGCGACGATACCATAAAACGAGACCAGGTATGATAATTGAAGCTTACCGGTCCTTAGTTCATAAAATCACACAGTTACTAGACACATAACCCCCGTAACTGTTGTGCAACTGAAACATGAAGTGAGCCGTTATGGCTGTCGCTCCGGCGGATCTGGCCAATATGGACGTCGCTTGGATGTGCAACTGAGCGATTCTATCCAGTGGGGTGCAACTTGACTACCCCCACCACCTTTTAACCGTTCGGGATTGAGCTACGCAGCCAACTCTCAGAAAAAAAATCCTGTAGCAACGCGGTAGGGGTGTTGCGGCTCGCTACATCCATACTGAGACGCGTATCGCACCGCTCTCATACACATATACCTGAGACACACACGCACGTCCCAGGTATCGCAATCGCTCCCGCTTAGAAGTCGTGTGGCTCTCGCCACTCGGTGGACATCTCTACCTCACGTGTATACAGGGTGACCCAGTTAAAAGAGTGCACCTGAATAACTCCTGAAAAAAGGGTTAAATGGAAAAATGTTTCATATGAAAGTTGGAGGGTTTCGAGGGGGACATCCGATATAAGCTGTATTTTGAGCTTGCAAGCTGCAAGCACAGGATGCACTTTTTTAAATGGCAACCACATTTTTCATCCCTATGAAACTTGTTTCTCTTAACGAGATGTTTTCAGACACCTCGTCATTTATGTCGATTCCTTCGATTTCACTCCAAAAATACCATAAAAACAAGTTCCGAGGCCAAATTGGAAATTTTCGTTTTTTGACGTGACCTGGGAACGCAAATCATTGTTAGAATGTAAAAGCACAAATTGCAGACTTTCTCGGCGTTATCCAGAATGCACCACGTGGAGGTGAAGTCTGATACGCATCCCTTGCGCAAAAAAAAGAAAAAGAAAAGCACGGACAGCTTCAAATACACCGAAAACTAAGACATTTTAAAGCAGATGTTCAATGTTTCCACCATTAACTGCTAGACACAACTCGATTCGACGTCAGAAGTTCTGTACGACATTTCGGAGAACAAGTGGAGTTATACCGACAATCGCTTCCGGAATTCGTCTCTGCATATCGCCTAGAGTGGTTGGCCGATTTTGATACGCTACATCTTTAATGTAGCCCCACAAATAATAGTCGAGCGTTGTTAGATCCGGCGATCTTGCTGGCCACACCACGTAACCACCTCGACCAATCCAGCGATTACGGAATGAGACATTGAGGTATTCTCTCACACGCAATGCAAAATCCTTGAATTCTTGAATTACCTGAAAACTCTTTAGTGTTTACATTCGGGCACAGCTTGTTGATCAACAAATGGAAAAACTAATCTGTCAGATCTCAAGCTGTGTGAAAAGTCTAAACTTCTAATTTGGACTCGGGGCTTGTTTTTATGGTATTTTTGGAGTGAAATCGAAGGAGTCGACATAAATGACGAGGTGTCTGAAAACATCTCGTTAAGAGAAACAAGTTTCATAAAAGTAAAAAATATGGTTGCTATTTAAAAAAGTGCACTTCGTGCTTGCAGCTTGCAAGCATGAGCTTGCAAGCTCAAAATAAAGCTCATATCGGATGTCCCCCTCGAAACTCTCCAACTTTTATATGAAACATTTTTCCATTTAACCCTTTTTTAAGGGTTATTCAGGTGCGCTGTTTTAACTGGGTCACCCTGTATGATACATTCATACCACTGACTCATCCTATACATACTGATATCACGACAATAAATTAATTACTAGTTTGCAACCGTTGCCTCGCGTAGTTGATTCGTTACCTTCCCGATCTACCACCACCTCGAATCCTACATTGGTTCCGACACCGGGAATCGAACCCGGGCAATCGAACCCCTGCAATAAAAATAAATTTCTAGACTACTCACCAACCTTTGACGAGCACGCTTCATTTGGCGGAGGGAGGGCGAAATTATCCCTCTTTTATCGCCAAAAACGTTCGTAAATTTGATTTGGGGGGGGGGGGGGG
>NW_021680350.1:356339-362016 GCF_001412515.2 Diachasma alloeum
GGGGGGGGGGGTGGGGTGAATTAGGGGCTACGTTAAAATACGCATCTATAGTGCTAATAATCGGCTCGCGCCTAGTGAAAGTGTGGGTGAAATATCATAAACAAAAAGTTGTGCAGTTTTTGAGGTTATGGCGTCGTGGCGGGAGGATGAGTTGGCCGTTGTAAGAGAGTTTCTGGAGAGCCGGGGTCCTGGGGACGCTGTGTTGAGGGTGGACCTGGAGATAATTGGAGCTGAGCTGAATAGGCCTCCAGCTGGTATGAAGAAAAAGATCAATGAAATGCGAGTGGCTGCAAGGGGGGATCAAGTACCACAGGGGTGCATAAGGAGAGCCAGGTCATCGGTGTGGACCAAGGAGGAGGAGGATAGCAGGTTAGTTAGGGGGTATTCGGAGCAGGCAGGTGAGAACAAGGCTGAAAGAATTCGGGCCATTGCTAATGAATTTCCGAGCAGATCAGTAGGGACGATTACGGAGAGGTTAAGATCTAATTACCCTGATATCTATTATCTGAGAGCTGGTGCTCAGGCATTGCAACGGGTGGGAGTGAGAGGAGAAGCAGGGGGGGGTGTAGCGTCTCGCTACACACACACCAACGCGTAACACACGCACGGATACGTCAACGCTGAGAGACGACTGGACATCGGTGACATCATCGCGCTCTGTCACGCGCCCAGTATAAAATACCTCTCACTCGCACCTATTGTCATGCGTATCCAAATTCCCGTCTTACGCGATTTAAGATAGTCAGTAGAGTCTAACACTGACCTCCGATCAAATCACTTTGATTATTCTTTCTCTTTTGTATATATATTGTAAACGTCTTGATTAAACTGAAATTTAAATACCATATACATTTGTTAGTGAATAGTTACATCCCTTAACAACCTCAATTCCTACATTGGTGACCCCAACGTGATCTAATTAGAGAAATTCGACGTTTTAAACGACAAAAGTGAAAAGTGACCCTCGCGTCTCGCGCGCGTGCAGTGCAACTGAAAAATTCATTCTCTCGTCCACGCATTCTCATCAGTTTTTCCGGACAACACGCGCGACTTAGTTTTTCAAGTGCTGCATTGAATCTCGCGAGTGCATTCTAGTGGCGCGCTTCTGAAAATAATTAACTTCGTTGTGTGACCCATGCTTCCGTTTCAAACGACGGCGTCTCGAGATTTGTGGAACATTCCAACCGTCCGAGCGTAAATACCTTGGTTTCCCATTGTTCTCGCGGAACCAAAACAAATCGAATAAAAGTGATATCCGAGTGAATATTTGTGACCTTGCGCCGACACATTGCCGAACACCCATAGACGTTGTATTGTGTTGGTGACAAATAGAGACTACAACAGCCTTTATTTTTCTCACAAATTTATTCCTTAAGCTTAATCGCGCTGTGAAGCAAAATTTATCGATTTTATTTCTCTCTGAAATAAAATAAAATAAAATGAAATCAACATGGTAACAACAGCAGCTGACATCCAAACAACTCCCACCGTAATGACAGCAACGGCTACAATGAGGCCCAAGCTCATCGCAAGGCCGTTCAACGCGGACAAACCCGCGCTATGGTTCGCGCAGCCAGAGACACAGTTCGCTGACCTGGGATACGTCACCGAGTCAGATAAGTACAACAAAACGGTACCGCTGATCGACACTGCTTACGCCGCACAAGTCCAACATTTAATTGTCTCCAGACCTGTAACAAATCCATACCAACTTTTAAAAAACGAACTAATCAGATGTTTCACAAAATCCAGGACTGCGAAAATCATTCAATTGCTCGGCAAGGAGAGCATTGGGGATCGAACCCCGTCGAAACATCTGAGACATTTAAAAAGTCTTGTTCCAGGCATTGATGACGAGGTCCTGAAAACGCTCTGGTTGTCTCATCTTCCCGAGCAGACGCGAGCTACACTCGCCACCCAGGAGAACGCTTCCATTGATGATCTCGCGAAGCTAGCAGACAGAGGGCACGAGGTATTCAACCCGAACAGCGTCGTAGCAATTACCGGCTCGCCAGCCAACGCAGTCAACACGGCACTCCTCGAGCGAATTGACCAGCTGACGGCGACCGTTGCCGCCATGCAAACGCGCGACCCACGGTCTCGTTCACGAACACGTCGAGACGGCTCACAGGGTCAGCGCAGCCACTCGCGCCGACGCTCCAGCTCGAGGAAAGTATCAAAGAATTTTGACACCTGCTCGTATCACTACAAGCATAGTAATAACGCCCGTAACTGCCTACCCGGTTGTAAATTTCAGGGAAACGCCAGAGAGAGACGATAATGGCGGAAGTCGTCTCTCAATCATAATCCCGCCGCCTATTTATCACCGACACGACGACTGGGACCCAATACCTAGTGGACACAGGCTCACACGTCTCTGTCACGCCTTGCAGGCGGCCACCAAGCAAAAGGGAGACCAGTGGCTATAAACTCGTCGCGGCCAATGGTACCCTCCTCATCGACACGTACGGCTATGTGTCCATCTCGCCAGATCTCGGTCTCCGCAGAGATTTCACATGGCGATTCATCGAAGCAGACGTCAGTAAGCTCATCATCGGTGCTGACTTCCTGCATCACTTCAGTCTGCTACCGGACTTGAGAAACAGAGCAATCATCGACAGCGCGACAGGCTGGAGACATCGAATGGCCAGTCCGCGCGATTCCGCGCGACATCTGTCAAGCTCCTCGAGATCAACGAGGATTCACCGTACGCGTCGATCCTCAAAGAGTTCCCAGCAATAACAAAACCGAGAGGATTGCTCCGAAAAGCGGACCACTCCACCGTTCATCACATAAGGACAACACCAGGACCACCAATCTCCTGCAGAGCTCGCCGCCTAGCGCCGGATAAACTCAAAACCACTCAAGTGGAGTTCTCCAGCATGCTGACGCTCGGAACCGCAAGGAGATCTGAAAGTCCCTGGGCATCCGCGCTCCACCTGGCCCCTAAGGGCAACAACGGATGGAGGCCATGTTGCTGACGTGCCAGATAGACTGAGCGAGGCCTATAGGAGCATACTGGGGGCTCTGAAGAGGAATCGACAGAGCCCCCAGTTCAGGTCAGTAAAATTATCGAGACCTGTAAGTCCCAAAATTCTTGTTGAGGTCTATGTACTTCTAGGTCGTGATATTGAGGGAGTAAGAGCAAAGAGGCTACCAGATGCTCAGGAGAGGAGGATGGTGAAGGAGGCTATCCTGGCAGCAGTGGTGTTGGTAAAGAACGAATTAGAGGGAAAAAAGCAACGCAAACCACCTGCTTTCGTTGCCACCAACCGAGTGTTGAAGAAGCTCAAGAAGAAGGTTCGTACAGCTGAGTGTCTGCGGGGGTGTGGAGCCTTCACGGGTGCCCAGAAAGCGCTCGTCAAAGAATTGAGGAGGACGAAAACCAGCCTCAGAGCCTACATAGCTAGCTGGAAGGATGGGTGGCAGCCAGGGTGGCTGTATTATCGAGGCGGGCTGAAGCGTAGAGGGAAGTACATGATACGCAGAGGGTGCGAGAGAAGTTTGTTACGAACTCTGCCAGAGCGACCATCGAGAAGAAGCCGGAGAGGGCATCTCTGGAGATAGAAGCGGTGGAGAATCATTTTCGTGAATTGTTTCAGGCTCAGGGGGGTGATAGGCCGGCGACACTGATTTTTAATTCTTGGTTGGGACGACTGAGAAGGTATAAGGATGAAATAAACGTCAGGGAGGTGAGTGCGGAGATCTTGGACGAGGTCATCAAGGAAGTACTACGCAGGACGAGAGCATGGAAGGCTCGAGGAGAGAACGGGGTACCTACTGGTGCTTACAAAATCTTCAGTAGTGCCAGAAAGTATCTCGCTGGATTTATAAAAGACACCCTCGCGGGGAGGAGAGTCCTCACTGAGGTCGACGTGAGAGGTAGAGTGGTTCTCATATATAAGAGTGGGGACGAAACCGTGCCAACAAACTGCCGGCCGATTGCTGTACTGAATACAGATTATAAAATCCTCACAGGAGTGATAACTAGTCTGATCCAGAAGAATCTCCCTGAATGGGCCATCCCCAAGGAACAACTAGCGAGGGCGAAGGTGTGGGGCACTGTCTGGGGCATGATGGTAGACAAGGGTCATTCGCAGGCGGCGAGGCTGAATGCATCGAAGTCTGGGGGGGGGGGCAGAGAGGCCATATAATCACTCGGCTTGGTATGATTTCTCCAAGGCCTATGACTCGATCCACCACGGGCAGCTGCTACGGTTGATTGAGGTGCTGCCAGTCCCCCAGGGGGTTGTGAGTACCTTGAAAGCAGCAGTGAAGAGGTGGTCCGTGGTTGTGCAGGTTGGTCGAGGGACGACTAACCCCATCCGCATAGGGCAGAGGGTGTACCAAGGGGATACGGTGAGCCCACTGCTATTCATATTGGTGACGGCTAGGGTACTGCTGAAGCTGGTGGAGGACAGGAGGATCAAAAAGGTTACCCGAAAAAAACATCTCGTACTCGCGTTTATGGATTATATTAATGTCCATGCGCAGTCAGAGCAGGCTATCACGATTCTTTCGGAGACGTTGGCTGAGGCAGCGGGTGAGGTGGGACTCCAGCTTAACCAGGCGAAGTGTGGTCACTTCGTGGGGGTTGCTGGAGGACGGAGGGGAGGGGGAGAGACAGATGAGGCAGCTGGAGGCGAGCAGAGGGTCGTGATGAGGATTTGTTCCTGCCAGAGGTGAAGGACGGATACAAATACCTTGGAATCACGCAGTTGGAGAGGGATACAGATGTGAATGAGGCTAGGATTTGAGAAAGGGTGTTGGATGAGGTGGAGGTGATCCTGGATTCGCAACTGGCGGTCCTCCAGAAAGTACACTTGTTTAACACTGCCCTGGTGCCGGCGGCGGTGTATGTTCTGGGGAATCTGTACCCTGAGGAGCAGTAACGCACGTCTCTGAAGAGGTGCAGGAATTTGGATACTGCAGTCAAGGGGGTGTTGGTGAAGAAGGGTTTGAAGAGGTATTCAGTGACGTCTTCGAGTGTTTACCTGCCAATCTCGTATGGGGGTCTGGACATGATGTCTATTGAGCATCAACTGGAGTGTCATCAAGTAAAGAAAGCTGTGTATCTGCAACTGCACCCAGAAATGGTACAGACGAGGAGACACTATGAGAAGCTGCAGCGAAGTGGGTGGAGGAATCCTCTCACAGATGCAAAACGTATTCTCGAGAAGTATGGTGTCGAGGAGCCTGGACACCTGGATGAGCATGATGTGAACGCAGCGATGGAGAGGTGCAAGAGGATTGCCAGCGAGTTACAGGCTAAGCAGCGGGATTGCAGAGCGTATGAGCGCAGGAGTAAAGTGAAGTACGCGCGTACATTGGCGGATCTGGAGAAGGAAGGATATGAGGTGAGCATGCCGGCGCTCCCGTCCATTCACTTGGAGATCTGGATATCTAGGACGATCTACGCCACCATGGAAGAACAGATCCCGCAGTTGAGCCCAGTCTCGATGCCTGACAAAGGGAGGAGGTGTCCAAGGGGCTGAGACTGAAAACACCTATCACGATATGTCATCTTGCGTGGTTGTAGAGTATGTGGAGAGACACAATTTTGCGGTCTATTGGATCCTGGAGACGATTCTAGCAGCAACGGGGGCACCGAGAGATGTGAGGAGACGATTGAACTTTGGCTCGGCTACTCTCTTCGCTGAGTATGATTACGAGGGAG
>NW_021680350.1:362033-363103 GCF_001412515.2 Diachasma alloeum
GGGGGGGGGGGGGGGGGGGGAGTCTTGAAGTGTCATGCAGGGGGAAGTGTGGCGGTGGAGCAGGAGCTCTATCATAATAGACCGGACATTGTCTTGATAACCTCTAGTCCGAGGGTAGTCTATGTGATTGATGTTTCTGTCGTACATATCCAGAACCTGAGGCAGCAGGAAGATTTGAAGAGGCTGAGGTATGAGTTCAACTCGGAAGTCCATGACACACCTGCTAACATGAACAACATTCACAGAGGTGAGAATCTCATGGGCCAGCTGAGAAGGGCTCACGGGTGTGATGCGCAGTTGGGTGTGCCTGTTCTAGGTGCACTTGGCGAAGTCGTCAGAACCCCTGAGTTGGCGAGGTTCATGAGCCTCACTGAGAGACTTGGGGTACCGTCTTGGAGAATGGAGGCATGCTTGAAGAGGTGTGCCTGCAGTGTTGCTTTGACCACATGCAAACTACTCGTGAGGAGGGCTGTGGAAGTCAGCGGTGCTGGGGCACCTGCAAAGGAGGCTCGACGATAACGGGTGGGAAGGGGTGAGAGGGGGGCCTTCGGGTCTTAGCGGAGGGAGAAGGGAGACTGGACAACTTCATAACTTTTTTGAGATGAACGAGATGACGTATTTGCCTTTTTGTATGTAAAAATGACAACTAGTATGTATGTAAAAAAGAAATTGTAGTGGAGTATGGAGGAGTGTCCATTGTGGCATACTTTGTATTCTTTTTTCTGCAATAAAAATATATTTCTAGACTATATCGATTCCCGGTATCGGAACCAATGTAGGATTCGAGGTGGTGGTAGATCGGGAAGGTAACTACGCGAGGCAACGGTTGCAAACTAGTAATTAGTTTATTGTCGTGAGATGAGTATGTACAGGATGAGTCGGTGGTATGAATGTATTATATACAGGTGAGGTGCAGATGTCCACCGAGTGGCGAGAGCCACACAACTTCTAAGTGGGAACGATTGGGGCACCTGGGACGTGCGTATATTCCTCAGGTGTGTGTGTATGAGAGCGGTGCGATACGCGTCTCAGTGAGGATGTAGCGAGCCGCTACAGGGGGGGGGGGGGGT